>NW_028119888.1:105000-120373 GCF_965119305.1 Pelophylax lessonae | reverse complement strand
GAGGAGCCAATAGTAAAAATAGCTGCCACAATATGTGACAGCATGGACACAGACTGAGAGGGACATGAAAACTGAGGACTCAAATCCTTTACATGGACTCACTCCCCATTCCACTTTAAATTACCCCTTAACCCCCCCCCCCCCCACCCCACAAACTCAACTGCTTTGGCAATGCTAAATGTATTTGGTCCTGCCAATTAAGCTTATTTGAATTGGGGGGGGGGGGGAGAGAGAGAGAGAGAGAGAGAGAGAGAGAGAGAGAAAAAAGGGGGGGTAGAGGGAAGAGAAGGAGAGGGGGAGTGGGAGAGAGAGAGAGAGAGGGGGGGGGAAAGGGAGGTGGGAGAAGGAGAGAGAGAGAGAGAGAGAGAGAGAAAGAAAGAGGGGGAGAGAGAGAAAGAAAGAGGGGGAGAAGGAGAAAGAAAGAGGGGGAGAAGGAGAAAGAAAGAGGGGGAGAAGGAGAAAGAAAGAGGGGGAGAAGGAGAAAGAAAGAGGGGAGAAGGAGAAAGAAAGAGGGGGAGAAGGAGAGAGAAAGAGAGAGAGAGAAAGAGAGAGAAAGAGAGAGAGAGAGAGAGAAGGGGGTGAGGAGAGAGAGAGAGAGAGAGAGAGAGAGAGAGAGAGAGAGAGAGAGAAAGAGAAAGAGAAAGAGAAAGAAGAGAAGAGAAAGAGAAAGAGAGAAAGAGAAAGAGAAAGAGAAAGAGAGAAGAGAGAAAGAGAGAAAGAGAGAGAGAGAGAGAGAGAGAGAGAGAGAGAGAGAGAGATGAAAGAGTGTGAGAAAACAAGAGAAAAGGGGAAAAGTAGGGGGGGGGGAATAAAAAGGAGAAAGTAAGGGGAGGGGACATGTTGAGCTTGTTTGCAAGGGGGAGAAAGAAAAGGAGCTAAAAGAGAAAAAGACAAGAAATGAAAAAAGAAGATAAGAGAGAAAGTGATAATAGTTGGTGTGATTGAAAGTAAGTGCAAGATGAGATCAGATGAGATCAGAGACCCCAAATGTGTCCTAATTTCTTGTAAAATCTGAGGAGAGGTCTGCGTCATCAGAATATTAATACTACCAATTATGATGATGATTGTGCCGGCAGGGCTCTCTTCTATTGTTGTATACAGTCCTGCATACAGTTTATTTGGCTATAGGACCATCCATAATAATCCTGGAAATCATTTTATCTGCATTACTCAGCCTTGTATAGAGCTCCTTGAACGGCTCCGCAGGAGAAATCAGCACTGTATAAATCATTAATTATAATAATAAAACATAAATTTGTTTTGCATTGCAGTTATTTTTGCCCTGTATGTCCTTCGCGCTGCATTTTTTTCTGGACCGTATCAGATAAAGAATGTGATATTTCAACACCAGCGATGGTTCACTTTTTCATTTGAATTCTTTTTATTTTTACTAAACAGAAAACAAAAGAAGAGGAGACGTCTCTAATGAGAGTGTAAGAGCCAAGTCTTCCCACCATGTGTTCCTGCACCTATCCAGGGCCACTTCACACAATACAGATGCCTTCCTGCCCTGAAGAGGAGGGAGCACCTAGCACAGACCTGACTGTACACAATGACATCAGGAAATGAGCCGGGATACAAAAGCTGAATCAGCTTTTAATCGGGAAAGTGTTGGGAGACTTTTTATAGCTATCCCTCCCCAATTTCCTCTCCTTGCAAGCAGGCGGCTTCACATGTTAATGAAAAAAAAAAAAGTCTTAGAGGGGCAATGAACAGCAATGGATTGCTATATGACACAGGATAGACACTCAGCCTTCCAATTGTTAAATCATTTAGTGACCCGCCACCACCCCCAACAACACCTGGGGCACTTTGTAGTGTCCGATCCCCACCACCACCATTAAATGTTTATGCAATATTGGCTTGTTTGGTTTCCTAGAATTTAACAATTGTGAATTAGATGGACTACTTTCAAAACCTGAGCAATGTGACAGATATTTGACATTGCATATAAATTTTTGTGGTCTTTTTATTATGTCACTCTTACATATGTATTGTGTGGCTGCATATCCACCCATTTAATTAAATTTAACTTCGGGCTTAATAGAGGGTGAATTGGCTATTTATATGCGAATCCACACTGTGGGGACACCTCTGCAATATCCCTTCCTTCCGGCTGTTCAATTTGCATAATTGCGGGCGGGAACAGGGGCGGAACTTCTACTATTTATAGTTGTATCTCCAAGCTCTGAGGACGTCACCGGAAGTGACGAAACGCGTCAGATTGGACCGCATAGCGTCGTTGCGTCACGCAGGTGGAGCACAAGCCAGCTCACTATTCCGCGAGGAGGATGTGCAGCCCGCACCGTTGACCACCAGTGACACAGAATACTCGTTTTTATTGCCATAACCCGTGTATTGGGTAAAATAAACTCTGTTGAACTAATATACTACACTATTTGTAGCATTCTTTCTCCCTCCCCATTATCTTTGGTTGCTTGATCTGGAGCCTAAAGCTTCGTACACACGTACCGATCGTCGGCCGAACGATCGGCCGTCTTTTGTCCAGGGCTGTCGTGTCTGTTGAAAACTGCAAAAGACTGCACACGAATTTTGTCGGCCAACAACAGCCGACTGCAGAAGTGATGTCATGTGATGGTTAACTTTCCGTGTGTTTTTTCTTTTCTGAGCATGCCCAGTCTTGCAAATCTGCTGATTGTCGGCCGAATTCTGTACTGACTGGCGAACAATCGGCCGTTCTGGTGTTGGCCAACAAAAATTTTAATGTCTACACGACAGATTCTTTTCGGCCGAAAGTGCGCTGTCGGCTGTCGGAAGCATCATACTAACAAGCCTACAATCGGCGGATCGGTCGTCGGCCGAATATTTACGGCCGACAATCGGTACGTGTGTACGGGGCTTAAGGAGCCGTTACCAGCCCATAGGATTACACCCAGAGGGAATCCATCAAAGCCCAAGGGGCTTATAAGCTCGATTGGTCTTAGTGCCATATGGCATTTAGGACCCACTACATCTGGTAAGTGACCCAACTTATTATCCACTTGGGACCAGAAATTGCTGAGATATAGCCAATCAAGCCAGAGCACGTGCACCTTGAATTTTTAAGATTCCATTTCACTAAGGACTTTTTTTGAGCACAAAAGTCACCGTTTTATTCTGGACTGTTCATTTATCTAATTTTATTGCTGATCGTGATTCATTTTATTTATTATTTATTTATTTAATTTATTATTTAACAACTAGTCACATATGCACTTTTTCACACTGTTTTAATTATTTATTGGAAAATTGATGATCCACGTATATATATATATATTTTTTTACTGGTACCAATTTATGACATATTTCCCGTATATTTATTTCTATTTATTTTAAGAATTGGAATGGATATTGCTATCCATTAATTTACACCACAAGCAAGCGCTGTATTTGGTCCCTACAGACCATTCACACATCAATGTGACAGGTGGTACACTTTACAGTGGACACAATAGGCATACTGTATGCTCATGAAAAAACCCCCAGAGAAAACACCTCTATTGTTGGGTATGGTGGAACTCATAACGCACCCCGGCTCCATTTTTCAAGATATGGTGCTCAGCAGCCAAACGGCCAATGGACAGGCTAAGCACACCCACAGCAATGACTAAGGTTTTGACTTTCTCAGAAAGGTGATGATCTCATGTCTATGGTTGCAAAAAATGTGCCCCTGGCTAAGCGCTGTCAAGATAGCATTAATAGAACAGGTTGGAAAACCTGTTCAGAGCTCTATTGTTCTTCAAGACAAACAGCTTTGCCATCTCCTCACCTTTCTGAAGATTTGCCGCTCTGACAAGAGGTCACCCTGGGGCTCTACTGATGATTCGAAGTATGCACACCTTCCAATGCCTGCTGGCCACATCGGTTAGTCCAATAGTGTGGCAATAGAGCAGTGGTTCTCAATTCCGGTCCTCGGGACCCACTAACAGGCCAGATTTTAAGTATTACCTTGGGGGATGCAGACTAGAATACTGCAATCACTGAGCAGCAAATGAGATCACCTGTGATGTAATTTAGTTATCTTGCAAACCTGGCCTGTTGGTGGGTCCCGAGGACCGGAGTTGAGAACCACTGCAATAGAGGACTTGGTCTAGGTCACGGGTTTGAACCAGGGTTCCTCCAAAGCATCTCAAACCTTTTTTGGTCTAAGTACTCTTTAAAAGTATGCAAAATTTCAAGTCACCCAGTCTAAAATGTTAAAAAGTTATCAATGGGAAACCCGAGCCTGGGATGATGCACACAACAGCCCTTGATTAAAATAACATCCGAAGCCCCCGTTTATATCAGAGTCCCCAGCCATCACATCAGGGTCTCAATGTCATCAGAGGAGATCTCCCTATACATCAGGGGACACCCATGAGAGAGTCTCCTCATCCTAAAAACCTCTCATCACACCCCCCCCCCCCCCCCCAAGAACACAGTCTAATTTTTATCTCAGAGCTTTACCTTTTGGCTCCAGCAGTGCAGCAGAGGGCAGGAGGTGGAAAAGGTTTGGAGGAGGTGGACTCCTCTCCTTCATGCTGGGAGCAGGCATGGCTACCCTACATCAGTGGGCTGGCTACCAACACCATATCAATGGAAGGCGCCAGAGCAGTCATGGCCCTAGAGCAGTGGTCTCCAAACCGTAGCCATGGGGCCAGATGTGGCCCATTGCTTGCCTTTATCTGGCCCTTGGGGCATTATTACACCAACTGACACAAATTATGGGACACCATTCTTCCCACTGAGACCAGCAATGGCACTATACTTCCCATTGATAGCAGCAATGGGGCATTATTCCTCCCAATAAACCAAATGATGTGGCATTATGCCCACTGGTGCGGGGGCATTTTCTATCCCCACCAGACACAGTCTGACCCCATAAAAGGACAGTAAATGTTTGGAGACCCCTGCCCTAAAATATCATTAGTTGTGGTGTAGGAGGCTAGCGGGCAACTCAGATTGCTAATCCAGGGCACACTGGGGCCCATGTTCCCTTCACCCAGGGGGAGCTCAAACAATGCCCCAGTTGGAAACACTGCTCCAGGAGGTTTCTAGGAGTTTCCTTGAGCAATGAACAATTTCTGGCTCTCTTATATCTATTATCTTTTTAGCTGTTTATAATGAAGAAGGGGGGTGGGGGGACGACGACAGTATTCCCACTAGTTGACCATGTAAGAGTGTCCTTCTCCCACTGGCCATTTATAATAGTTAATAATAGGGGGTCCTTCTCTTATTGGCGACCAGTGCATTGAGCCAGCTGCTAATGTAAGAATGCACTTTTCCACTGACCACCAATGTAAGGGGCACTACAACTCTCATTGTTTCTTTTCTGCCCATTATTATTATTTGTTCTATTTCATGATTGTTACTGAAAAAATGTTCTCTCATAGACCCGGGATGGGGAAAGGGTAAAAGGGATGAAGGGGAAAGGGTAAAAGGGATGAAGGGGAAAGGAGGAGGGGGGGGGGTTGGTGTTAAATAAACTATCCACTCTGGTTGGCAAATATGCTAGGTATGCCACATTTATTCTTTTAATTATTATTATATTTACAACTTAGTGATCACACAAAAGTATAGAGAGCTAGAGATGTATTAATATATGTGCCCCGGGACATCAAAACTTAATTCAAGGGTAGCTCTGTGGTAAGAATGTTGAGAAAGGCTGGTTTAGGTAAAGACTGGGTGAATTGGTTAACTAAAATTGCAGCAGATATATCTATCAATCATAAAAATACATCATATGGCCAAAAGTTGGTGGCCACCTGACCATCACATTTCTGTGAGCTTTTTTTGGGCATCCCTTACGAAAACCATGGCCATTAATATGGATTTGCACCATTCCCTCATGGCCGTTAATATAGAGTTGCACACTTTCCCCATGGTCATTAATATGGAAGTACACCCTTCCTCCATGGCCAGTAATATGGAGGTGCACCCTTCCTCCATGGCCAGTAATATGGAGGTGCACCCTTCCTCCATGGCCAGTAATGTGGAGGTGCACCCTTCCTCCATGGCCAGTAATGTGGAGGTGCACCCTTCCTCCATGGCCAGTAATGTGGAGGTGCACCCTTCCTCCATGGCCAGTAATATGGAGGTGCACCCTTCCTCCATGGCCAGTAATGTGGAGGTGCACCCTTCCTCCATGGCCAGTAATATGGAGGTGCACCCTTCCTCCATGGCCAGTAATATGGAGGTGCACCCTTTCCCCATGGTCATTAATATGGAAGTACACCCTTCCTCCATGGCCAGTAATATGGAGGTGCACCCTTCCCCCATGGTCAATAATATGGAAGTACACCCTTCCTCCATGGCCAGTAATATGGAGGTGCACCCTTCCTCCATGGCCAGTAATATGGAGGTGCACCCTTCCTCCATGGCCAGTAATATGGAGGTGCACCCTTCCCCCATGGTCAATAATATGGAAGTACACCCTTCCTCCATGGCCAGTAATATGGAGGTGCACCCTTCCTCCATGGCCAGTAATATGGAGGTGCACCCTTCCTCCATGGCCAGTAATATGGAGGGGCACCCTTCCTCCATGGCCAGTAATATGGAGGTGCACCCTTCCTCCATGGCCAGTAATATGGAGGTGCACCCTTCCTCCATGGCCAGTAATATGGAATTGCGGTGGGGAAGGGTGGAATTACCGGTGGGGAAGGGTGGAACCTGTCCTGTTAACCACTTAAGCCCCAGCCCTATTTCGGACACTTGTTGTTCACAAGTTAAAATCAGTATTTTTTCCTAGAAAACTACTTAGAACCCCCAAACATTATATATATTATTTTAGCAAAGACTCTGGAGAATCAAATGGCAGCCATTGCAATATTTTTTGTCATGCGGTATTTGCGCAGCGGTCTTTAAAACGCCATTTTTTTTTGAAAAATTACGAAAAATCACATTTCACTGCATTTAAAAAATACTAAACAGTAAAGTTAGCCCATTTTTTTGTATATTGTGAAAGATGATGTCATGCCGAGTAAATAGATACCCAACATGTTACGGTTTAAAATTGCGCACACCCGTGGAATGGCGACAAACTACGGTCAATAGAAATCTCAATAGGCGACGCTTTAAATTTATTTAATGGTTACCAGTTTAGAGTTAGAGTGCAGCTCTTTTTTTTTTTCAATTATTGCTCACGCTCTGGAGATCGCGGCGATACCTCACATGTGTGGTTTGAACAACGATTTCATTCGCGCCTCGACTTCCGTATACGTTATTTTTGCGTGCGCAAGCTAACGGTGACGCAGCGCCTAAAATTTTTTTTTTCCCTATTTTATTTTTTTTTCCCTATTTATTTTATTTTTTTTTTTTAAAAAAAATTCTGATCACTTTTATTGCTGTCACAAGCAATGTAAACATCCCTTGTGACACCAATATACAGTGACAGGTACACTTTATGGAGGGATCGGGGGTCTAAAAGACCCTAGACCCCTCCACTACACTTCCATGTTTGCATACAGCCGGTTTTTAAATTTGCCGCCTTTTGCAGCACAGTAACCCGGGTAACGATCGAGTGGCTCCCGAGCCGCATCGGTCGTTACCGACAGAAAGCCGACCGTTGGCTGTAAACCACGGTACCGGGTTATGCCTCTAGCTAGAGGCATCATCCCGGTATAACCCCGCAAAATCTGCCGACGACGGCTTTGACCACCGTGCTGCAGCTCAGTTTCAGGGTCTTGGCAATCTGCTTATAGTCTAGGCCAGTGATGGCGAACCTTGGCACCCCAGATGTTTTGGAACTACATTTCCCATGATGCTCAGCTACTCTGCTGAGTGCATGAGTATAATGGGAAATGTAGTTCCAAAACATGTGGGGTGCCAAGGTTCGCCATCACTGGTCTAGGCCATCTTTATGTAGAGCAACATTTCTTTTTTTTTCAGATCCTCAGAGAGTTCTTTGCTATGAGGTGCCATGTTGAACTTCCAGTGACCAGTAATGAGAGAGTGAGAGCGATAACACCAAATTTAACACACCTGCTCTCCATTCACACCTGGGACCTTGTAACTAACAAGTCACATGACACCCGGGATGGAAAATGGCCAATTTAGACGTTTAGACATTAATGGCTGTGTGTTATTTTGAGGGGACAGCAAATTTACACTGTTATACAAGCTGTACACTCACTACTTTACATTGTAGCAAAGTGCCATTTCTTCAGTGTTGTCACATGAAAAGATATAATAAAATATTTACAAAAATGTGAGGGGTGTACTCACTTTTGTGTGTTACTGTATATTTTATATATACACATATACACACACATTTTATACAAATGTGATCTTTGCTGGCCACACGACCATTTCAAGTGCAATAAGAAGTGTGAATTTAAAACTCTCAGGACTCGTTTTTCGCACCCATCTACTAAACTCTTCTTTCTCTTATTCCCAAAAGATTTTTCCATCTAAAAAAAAAAAAAAGTCCATCCTGGATGGCTGTTAGCACAAGCAGCAAAGCTATAAGGTCTGAAGTGCTGCGAATCTTTCCATCAGATCCGAATCTAAAGTCTAAACGGACCAGTTTCAGCAAATTCGGATGAATTGCCGCTTTAGCGCGTTGCGTTAATTGAACAAGTCTGCGGATTTGCAACAATGTTTCCTATCAGAAGTACATACGTTGTATTCATTGTACGTCTCAGGCGGTGATAGCCTCACAAAGACCGCAACCTGGAATGATAAATTGGTGCTGGCGCTCCTTTTAATGACCGGCTTCTTCTCGCCCATAAAGCGACGGTAGAGGATGACATTGTTGATTAAAGACAACGGTTCGACCTCAGGACAAGGCACTCATCGGTGGATAATATAAGTTAATTACGGACTGTGCTTGCTGCTACAGGTACTTATCCCGTGGCTTATAGCACACCTGGTAAGCTGAGCTGCGAGGCGTGCTGGTTTTAATCTGTGCAGAAATGCACATTATGTTTATTTCTTAACCCCCATCGAGGCCAATTCATGCGCAAAAACCAGCTCAATAAAATTCAATAGAGCCCTTACCCCAACCTTCCAATATGACAAATCCCCCTCCCCTCCCCCCGACACACAAACACACAGGTCTTTCCACTGGGGCGGGGGGGGGGGGGGGGTGCTTGAGAACACTAGACTTTTTCATTATCTGCAAAACCTTAAAGCTGGATTGAAAAAAAAAAAACATTTCAAAAAACTACCCTTGGAGAGGGGCTCCCCCAGCACTAAAATGTTAGTTCCTTTGTCTAGGGTACCATTAAATTAAATCAGAAATACTCAACCTTAAAAGTGGAAGCCCAGTCTAAACTCGTCTAAGCCTAAAGTGTTATTAAACCAACCGTAAAATCAGTATTTGCAGTAAAGCATGCTTGTTATATTCACGGTGGAACCTAAGGGGTTAATCCTCCACATTGTGTAAAACAGCTGTTTGATCCTGTCTCCTCTAAACTTCCCCTTCTTCCACTGTCCCCAATCCATCTCCTAATAGAACGGAGCCTTGGAGGCACTCTGCACATGCTCAATTTGGCGTGTATTGCTAGAGAGTATTTTTTTTTTCCTTTTCTTCTTAGGAGGGTGCATGTGATTAGCATTGTCCAGGAGGGTGCATGTGATTAGCATTGTTCAGGCAGAGGGTCATGCAGCCTCATAGGACAATCAGAGGAGAATGAAAAGTCCTCCTACAAGCTTTAACCAGACACTGATAGAAATCACAAGACTGCTACGGTATATAATGCTGATGAGAAAAGGTGTTTAGCGGTTTATATTTACTAAAATAATTGCATGTTCTGTGCACTGTGGGAGAGCAGTTTTAGGGGATGGAGAGTCCTGGGTTTAGTAACACTTTAAACCTGCTCCCACCCCCATTCTAACTTCCCTGTAAAAGAAAGAGGTGCATGCTTACCTAATCTTAGGGCGCTTCAGTCCGGTCACGTGATCAGGAGAGAGCAGTAGGAATCGAACAATATCGTTTTTTCGTTACCGATATTTTGGCCATTGCATATCGGTATCGGCCGATATGGGCCGATATTTTGAACATTTAACATTTTTGCAAAATAAACACAATTTTCGACACAAATCTGTTGGCTGGCTGGCACCCTGTGGTGGCTGGCTGGCTGGCACCCTTTGGTGGGTGGCTGGCTGGCATCCTGTGGTGGGTGGCTGGCTGGCACCCTGTGGTGGGTGGCTGGCACCCTTTGGTGGGTGGCTGGCTGGCACGCTGTGGTGGGTGGCTGGTTGGCACCCTTTGGTGGGTGGTTGGCTGGCACCCTGTGGTGGGTGGCTGGCACCCTGTGGTGGGTGGCTGGCTGGCACCCCGCGGTGGGTGGCTGGCTGGCACCCTGTGGTGGGTGGGTGGCTGGCTGGCACCCCACGGTGGGTGGGTGGCTGGCTGGCTGGTACAGGCAGGGCCTGTGGCTGGCTGGCTGGTACAAGCCTGTGGGTGTGTGGATGGCTGGCTGTCACCGGGCACCTGTGGGTGGGTGGGTGGGTGTATGCATGTGGCAGCTGTGTTAAACACACTGTGTGCACTGTACACTCACTGTCCCGAAACTCCCCGACTCCAGACAAGGCTGAGGGAGGCGGCCTAAGAAGGCAGAAGCTGTCCCAGTGTGCGGAGGCGCGTGGCGCAACATACGCAATGAAGTCACGACGATATCGGCAAGATCAGTAACCTCCGGGGCCGATTCCGATATATCGGGGAAAGTGCATATCAGCCTTGCCGATAATCGGTCGATCCCTAGAGAGCAGTTACAAAGACTGCTCTCTAGGGGCTAAAGGCTTACTATAGGGCATTCGTTGTCTACTGTCCCTCCTCTCCCGGTACTGGGAGCTGACCATGTGACCAGGCAGGAGTGCCCTGAGAATAGGTAAGTAAATACATCTTTCCCTGACAGGGTAGTTAGAAGAGGCTTATGGCACTGGGAGAAGGTTTTAGCTTAGACCGGACTTCTGCAGGCTTCTTCCTTTGTGTGACCGGTTGTGCAAAGCCCCTCGGTGCTCCACTGGTTACACTGGGACTTTGTCACATACAATGCACGACCAGCAGCCCTGCAATGTGAGGATGGCCAGATCCTGCCCATGACCCAGAGGGAAGGAGGAGAGCCAGCCCCTTTCCGGGTTCCTTTAAACAGGCTGTGAACTTACCGACCTCTGAAAAGTGACTGCAATGGATCGCTTTTCAGAGAGCAGTTAAGCAGGAGGTTACAGGTGTTAAAGAGGTCCTCCTGGTTCCTGCTGCCTCCGGATAATTTTTAATTTTTTTTTATATTGGGGGACCACACCAAAACTGCGAACCAAGGGTTTAATAGTGGTTTGGCCCCACTGATCTCAATGGGCAAGAATAACAGGCAGTACGGCGTGCCAAACTTTGTAGCCCAAGTTAAAAATGCAACGGTCGCATGCTGTAATGATAGAATTTGGGTGAGGGGCAGGGGGGGGGGGGGGGCGGTAAATTAGGCTCCTGGCCATCTGTGTCAAAGTCCCCAAAAGGAGGTACGGTCACCTTTTCAATAAAACCCTTCTGCACATGGTGGACGTAATGCCGTGTACACTGTACATCCCAATACACAGCCCTGGAGGGAGTATCCATCATATTGCTCACATTGGAAAGCGCTCACTGGTCAGCAGTGCCATGTGACCAGACTGACCAATGAGAAGCAGATCTGAGGCTTCTTCTTCCAGTGAGGGTGGGTGAAATCGCATCTCATTCGCACCCTTTTTTGGGTCCGCACTGAAATCGGATTGCATGGGTGTTCACACCTATGCGAACCGATTTCTGCACCATTTGACAGTTGGGCACTGCGATCTGCGAACCAATATGAGGGTGACATTAACTTTACATTACCACGTCAGTGTGAACCAGTGTGCGATTTGGATGCGATGTGGGAACAGGCGCTGAATCTCAGGGTTTATTGCATTACACCGGGACCAAGACGTCGACAAAAGAAAAACAAGCTTCCACCTGTTTTAAGGGTAGAACATGTTCTCACTGCTGCAGGGGCGTAACTACAGGGGTTGCAATTGCAACCGGGCCCCATGCTCCCCTGTACACCTGGATAGGAGGGGCGTGGGGGCAGTATGTAGAGGAATCACTGTCCTTTTTCCTCCTGTAGCTGCAGAAAGGAAAATGTAGGAGATTGGTTCCTCTGTATGCTGCCCCCGCCACTCCTCCTATCCAGTTCACTTGTGTTCTGCTGTCTCTGGGCCCCTGTGTACTCCGCTGGTTCCCCACACTGTGCTCCCTCCCCTCTCTTGCCGGCTGCTGCAGGGGATTTGTCTCAATAGAGAACCAGGAAGGGGTCGGTAAATATGTAATTTACCAGCTCCTTCCTTTTCTGAATGGACAGAGTCATAGTCAGTGACATTGTAAAAAAATAAAATAAAATGATAAAAAATAATACAATTAAAATACCAAAAAATAAAACTACTGACACCAGTGGGTGAACTTCCAGGATCACAAAGGTTACACTTGCAACCGGGCCCTGGCATTCCACCACCGTGGGGAGGCCCCGAGATGGCAGGAAGGGGGCCCACTACATAACTTGTGAAAGGGTCCCGATGCAGGACTGTAATAAAGGGCCCCGCAACCAGAGTAAAGGGCCCCAGGATCAGTGGGAAGAGCCCCAGGCTTGAAGGGAAGGGCCCCGGCCAGGGGTCCAGGGGGGCCCTTTATTGTTTCTTGCATCAGGGCCCTGAAGGTTCTAGTTACGCCTCTGCACTGCTGCAGTCGCTGCCCACTCCGCTACCTCTAGTGCAGTGCTAATTTTTACTTCAAATTTCTATTTAGTTTTAGTTAGTCTTTTGACTAAAATGCCATTTTAGTTTTAGTCGTATTTTAGTCATCTGAGTTGTTTTAGTTCTAGTCGTATTTTAGTCGGCTAAAATCTCCAGTACATTTTAGTCAACTAAAATCGAATGGGTTTAGTTAAATTTTAATGCCATATTTCTTTAGACTGCCAAACATTATATACTCCCGGAGAAAAATCGAATAACATATTTATTATTTATGGTATTAAAGGTTTGAACAAACACTACAGACGATTTAGCCATTATGGTATAAATTCAATTTAGTTTTACTCATAATCTTATGACTAAAATGCTATTTTAGTTTTAGCCGTATTTTAGTCTTTTGCCTAAGCTGTGATTTTAATTTTAGTTGTATTTTAGTCATCTGAATTGTTTTGGTCGTATTTTAGTCGACTAAAATAGTATTAATTTCCTTGACAAAATTAACACTGAGCTAGTGATAGCAAGCCAGGGATCTTATCCCCAACTCCCCCTCCCACACTATTTAAAAAAAAGAAAAAAAAAAAGAGTTTGGTGAATGTGAAACTACAAGTACCCCCAGTCTTTGCGGGCTGTCAACTTGTAGTTTCAATGAACGACCATGGCGCTGTTGAGCGCTGTGGTAGTTCATTACCTCTTCCTGTCAGTATGATGTACAAGTAGCAGACAGCTTAGACAGACAGTCAGCAGGAGCCCTGCATTCTACCAATAATCTGCTGAACACGGGTGCAATGCTTTCTAGGCTCCAAGTAAAAAAATATTTTTTTACCTGCATAAAAAAAAAAATAAAAAAAAAGTTAATGTATTATTTATTTATTTATTTTTTAAAAGGTGAACTTATCCTTTAACATGGTGACCAATGCAGGCATTATGGAGGATCCTCACTCCAGGATTGTGTATTGTGTTGTATGGTGCACTGAGCTCTTAACTGGCAGCAGAGAGTATCATAGTCTATGGGGCAGAGGGGTCTGGACGGAATGGCCAGAATATTTTAAGTCCGTTTACAATCCCATTTTTCATGCAAAGGAGAACTTACCCTTTAAATGGATCTTATCGCAGGGGTGAACTTTTTGATCATGTGACCACTTTGATTGGATGTCACTGCGGTCACATGATCGTCCTTCTGGCTCCTGATCATAAATGCTCGCATAAACAGTATCTGGCAGCCATGTGTTCAGGCCCACCTGCCGGGTTGCCGTTTATACAGCAGGCATAGCGACAAGGAGAACAGGTTAATAATTTTTTAGGGGAATTCATCGCTTTATGTATTTATTTGTCATAAAGTTACTATAACAGGCAGGGGAGGACTGGGCCAGGGGGGCAATTGCCCCCTGGGCCAATCTGATGTCCTGTAAAAAGGCTGCACCGCTTCTGCCACAGACATGCCTAAAGGATTCCTGGTGAAGAGAAGTAAAAAGTCACCGCCACTGACCTACTAAGTGCGGGTTAAAGACAAGGACAGAGCGCAGCCCCCCCCCCCCTCAGCATAGATGGTTTAAACTGTCTGAGCAGAGGCCAGTTCCATGCCCCACTGGAGACTCTGCCTCCCTGCTCCCCCCAACCTCCCCTGCTGGCCAGGTTGGGAACCCAGATTCAAGGGGTGAGTAGAGAGTACCTGGAGTAGGGCTTCAGCCTGGAATGGAGATCAGGAGGTGGCCGGGAAAAGGGAGAGTGGGAGGGGGGCCGAGTCACTGCACCATGGGCCTCTGGTTTGTACTTGCCCCCTGGACCAAAATTTTTCAGTCTGCCCCTGATAACAGGCCATTGTATATGAAGAGGGAAGGAGGAAATTATGATTACAGTAATTAAAAAACAAAATCTAAAAGACAATTTTTTTTAATCTAGTAAGGAATGGGAAATACTCGATTTTTTTTTTTTTTTTTACATACAAACATATCTCACTCTAGAGACTTTCTTTCACTTCCTGTCCTGCAGATACAACAGGAAGTGAAGCAAAAGCTCTCCAAAGCAAGGTAACTCCACAGTTGTCACTGTAACAGATGTCCCCCTTGGAGGATATCACTCTCTGTTTCTGTTCTGGTGATAATTCCTTATTGTTAGTCCTTATAACAATGATAACAAGGACAAAAATAGGGAGAAGGGTACAGATAGCAATAAAAACCCCTACCTAACAAACTGTAAACTCTACCCATAAAAACCTACATGTATTCTTCAATCGCTACAGAAGGATATAAATCCACTTTGTGTGCACCAAATGTCTTTGCAAACCCCATATATTACCTTATAAAAGGAGCAGTGACATCACTATGCTGTACAACATAGTCTGTGCAGAGAACAGAACTGTGGGAGGGGACCAGCAGGCTCCACCCACTACAAAAAAAAAAAAACTACAGGAGGAGCGGATACAAGATCAGTCAACCTGAACAAAGAGCGTGGGAGGAACCCAGCAGGATCCTCCCACTACAAGAGGGGGCAGAGAACAGATCAGTCTCCACTGCACAATGAGAGAGAAAGAGAGTGGTGGGAGGGGCCCAGCAGGATCCACCCATTAGAAGAAGAGGGTGGAGACCAGACCAGTCCCCCCCTGCACAAGGAGAGAGCGCAGCCGTGAGCGGTCTTTATTACAGGAAGTCTCACACTGGATTACTGCACAGATCTGGAGGAAATACACCAAGATTCAAGA
>NW_028119888.1:97500-100000 GCF_965119305.1 Pelophylax lessonae | reverse complement strand
CACCCAGTGGGCACTCTCTTGCACCCTAAGTGAACACCAACACCCCCCCCCCCCTCTCCCCAAGCCAGCCATCATCCCAATACTTCCACCATTAACCCCTTCCTTGCCAGCCCTGCAATCAGGAAAAGTGACCCTGTGCTCAGCCTCATTATAGAGCCATGACAGGGGTCCCATTGTCCCTTCAGAGGCCCAGATAAGACAAGCGGTTGAAGGAAGGGTGGGGGGAGGGGAGGTCTGCTGTCTGTCCCTTTCCACAGGGCAGCTCTATAAGACAGAGCCGGTCTTGTTAGTTATTAATTATCGATGCAAACACGGACTTTGGCCAGGATCAATGCTATTGAGTGCTGCTGATGTTTGGAAGTGGGGACAGCCCGGGTGATGGATGGGGCTGGGAAGGTTCTGGGTTCCTCCTGGGAACTCCAAGGGTGCTGCGGTGAGGAGCCGGGCCGAGGGGCAGAGCGTGGAGGAGCAGAGATACTGACAGCAAGGGACCCCCCAAAAAAGCAATCCTTAAGTGATAGCACAAGGCAATAAATAAAAAATAAAAAAAAGAGGAAGAGAGAAATAAAAGCAAGACGATAATTACTATCTTTTATTTAGAATACATAGTCAATTTGAAAAAAGACTCAAGTCCATCTAGGTCAACAAAATAAAATATACATAATATATATATATATATATATATATATATATATATATATATATATATATATATATATATATATATATATATATATTATATTATATACACACACACACACACACACAAATATAGATCATACAACCCTATACCCACAGTAGTTCCAGGTCTATATAAAAATAGACGTCTTTATGTTCTTTTATTTACTCTATTAGATGTTTTCTTCCTCTAATGCTGGACCGAGAATATAATACTGTACTACTGTGTGCAATAATAGAAATAACTAAAAAATAAAATAAAGCAAACACTTGCCCCTCCATTCCATCAATAAAGTGTATATATATATATATATATATATATATATATATATATATATATATATATATATACATATACACACACACACACACACACACACACACATACATACATATACACACACAATATGTGTATATATATATATATATATATATATATATATATATATATACACATATATACATACATACATACATACACACATATACATACACACACATATATACACACACTTTTTTTTTTTAATTTATTGAATATAAACGTAAATAATAAATATATAGTTATTTTATGACACACCTACACTTTCCAATATTTTCCTGCTAATAATGTACATGTATAAAAAATAGCGCCTGCCCTGCACCACACTAATATTTCGCACCCCCCCCCAGCCCAGACTGACCCCGGTTGGGTTGACAGTCACCCACATTGAAGAATTGTGGTCTGCTCTCTGTGTTTGTGGTATCAACAAAAAGAAAAATTCATGGTTGAACCGAAAATAAATAGGGCGCTATTATCTATTTTCATTGAAAACTTAGCCAAGATCTACAATTACTAAAAGTAAGAAAAAAAAAAAAATGTCAGAGGGAGGAAAACAAAGGGGGCTTTGTGGCCCCCCGCCGGGTAGGGATACAGGGCACAGCCGGCGCACGTCACACACACCCGGATTTGGGCTCCCAGATCAAGTCGCTCCCTGTTTTTGCCTTTTGGCCCAATTAATCCATTCCCTTCCTTTCCCCCCCCCCCTTTTCTCCAGCAAAGACCAGTGCCCCCCTCTTCTCCACTCAGGTTAAAAAAAATAATTAAACTGCTGATCACAAAATTCTTCTTTATTAATCCTCCTTATAAAACAAAATGAAAAGACAAAAGACTGGAAGTGAAGGGAAAACACAGACAATATTCTCAAAAGACGTCTATATTTAAAATTATGGATCTAAAAATAGCACCAGATCCCTCATTTTTTTCTTTTAACTAGCTTTTATTATCGGCGATGTATTTGTGTACATTGGTGGGGATATTGAACAAGAAGATACTTTGTTTACTCAATAAAAGGCGAACTGGCAACAAAGTAACAGCTGGGCACTCAGGAGACAAGAGATTCCAATGAGAAATGGGGCAACACAATATAACATGAAGAAATCTAGATTAGTGCCTAAAATAAAAATTGACAACCAACCATTTTTTAAAAGATACGATTATCTTTTTTCTTTTTTTTTGGGGGGGGGGGGGGGGGGTTTGCTATGTGCAAAACAAACAATGCGTTTAATTAAAGCCATTGAATGGAAAGTGGTTATTTTTTTTTTTCCCCAAAAGGGTATGTCTACTGTCAATAAGAAACAAAATGTAAAATTTTATCATATTAAAAAAAAAAAAAATAAAATGTGTGTATGTGTGTATATATATATATATATATATATATATATATATATACATATACATACATACATACACACACACACACACACACACACACACACACATATATATACACACACACTAAGTTATTTTTAAATTGTTAAAAAAAAAACCCCCACACACAATCTT
>NW_028119888.1:12500-92500 GCF_965119305.1 Pelophylax lessonae | reverse complement strand
GCGAATATTCATTCGCTATTATCACAAAACTGGGTGGGTTTGGGGCGAAGTGCTCTGCGCCCCAAGCCCATCCTTTTTTGAAGCCTATTAGAGCCTCTGGCTCTAAAAACGTGCTTAAAAAAAAAAACCCCATTGGAATCCATGCGTCCGGCGCCCTGCATGTAGATTAGGGGCGCAGATGGGTGGGCCGTCACTGAAGCGGAATATACTACCGCTTTAATGTGACCTATAAACTGTACAACTCAGTTGAACAACAAAGTGAAATCTTTTAGGTGGAGGGAAGTAAAAATAAAAAACTAAAATAATATGGTTGCATAAGTGTGCACACCCTTAAACTTATACTTTGTTGAAGCACCTTTTGATGTGATTACAGCACTCAGTTTATTTGTTTATGAGTCTATCAGCATGGCACATCTTGACTTGCCATATTTGCCCACTCTTCTTTGCAAGAACACTCCAAAGCTGTCAGATTGCGAGGAAATCTCCTGTGCACAGCCCTCTTCAGAGCATTACAAACTCCTTACCCCTGTTCTCTATGTGTTACACACTCCTGACCCCTGTACCCTGAGCATTACATACTCCAGATCCCTGCGCTCTGAGCATTACACACTCCAGATCCCTGCACTCTGAGCATTACACACTCCAGAACCCTGTACTCTGAGCATTACACACTCCTGACACCTGCAATCTGAGCATTACACACTCCTGACTCCTGTACTCTGAGCATTACACACTCCTGATTCCTCTACACTGAGCATTACACAGTCCTGATCCCTGAACTCTGAGCATTACACACTCCAGATCCCTGTATTCTAGTTATTACACCCTCCAGACCCCTGTACTCTGAGCATTACACACTCCAGATCCCTGCACTCAGAGCCATACACACTCCTGATCCCTGCACTCTGAGCAATACACACTCCCGACCCTTGTACTCTGAGTGTTATACATTCCTGACCCCTGTGCTCTATGTGTTACACGCTCCTGACTCCTGCACTCTGAGCATTACACAGTCCTGACTCCTGTCTGTTGAATACTCCTGACCTATGCGCTCTATGTGTTACACACTCCTGACCTCTGTATTCTGAGCACTACACAATCCTGACCTCTTCACTCTGATCATTACACACTACCGATCTCTGTGCTCTGTGTGTTACACACTTCTGTCCCTTGCACTCTGAGCATTATACACTCCTGACCTCTGCACTCTGAGCATTACACACTAATGACCCCTGTGCCCTGAGTATTACACACTCCTGACCTCTGCACTCTGAGCATTACACACTACTGACCCCTGTGCCATGAGCATTACACATTCCTGACCTCTGCATTCTGAGCATTACACACTACTGACCCCTGTGCTCTGTGTGGCACACACTTCTGACCCTTGCACTCTGAGAATTACACAGTCTTGACCCCTGTGCGTTAAATACTCACACCCCTGACCTCTGCACTCTGAGCATTACACAATCCTGACCTCTGTGCTCTATGTGTTACACACTCCTGACCTCTGCACTCTGAGCATCACACACTCCTGACCCCTGTACTCTGTGTGCTACACACTCCTGACTTCTGCCCTCTGAGCATTACACACTCCTGACCCCTGTGCTCTTTGTGTTACACACTCCTGACCTCTGCACTCTGAGCATCACACACTCCTGACCCCTGTGCTCTGTGTGTTACACACTCCTGACCTCTGCACTCTGAGCATTACACACTCCTGACCCCTGTGCTCTATGTGTTACACACTCCTGACCTCTGCCCTCTGAGCATTACACACTCCTGACCCCTGTGCTCTATGTGTTACACACTCCTGACCTCTGCACTCTGAGCATCACACACTCCTGACCCCTGTGCTCTGTGTGTTACACACTCCTGACCTCTGCACTCTGAGCATTACACACTCCTGGCCCCTGTGCTCTGTGTGTTTCAGACTCCTGAAGAAGAATATCTTTCAGGCACAAGGACTGTGCCATATGTTATCACGTGCACCTACAATTTATTGTGTCACACTGAGTGCACCATCGAATTACCTTCCATTAGGTGCCCAAGGCTGACCCCCCCCCCCCCCCCAGGAACAAAATGATCGGCATCCCTAAATCCGTTCATCATGTGTTTTTTTTAATCTCAGGGAGCTTCGTGTATTTCTTCCAGATCTGTGCAGTAATCGAGTGTGAGTGTTCCTATAACAAAGACCACTCACTGCTGCCCTCTCTCCTTGTGCAGGAGGATTGGTCTCATCTCTGCCCCCTCCTGTAGTTTTCTGTAGTGGGTGCAGCCTGCTAGACCCCTCCCACAACTCTGCTCTCTCTTATTATTATTTCTAGAATAAAAATAAGAAGAAGAAGATAAGGTCCACCCTGCAAGGTTAGTTGAAATGTGCGTTAGCCATTTATTGTTAGATTTAAATATAGTAGGCAGGGGGTAAAAAAAAAAAAAAAAAAAATCCCTGCCAGCTTTTGCTGCCTGCCTGCTATTGAAGAATTTATCTTCACTTCCTGTCTCAGAGAATCAACAGGAAGCTAGAAAAATTTTCCACAGGTGAGAAGCAATCCCTTGTAAGACAGTGGTCACCACAGGAAGATTTCACATGGGTAGCCAATTTAAGTACATAGGCTGACCCTGTGCGACACGCAAAATCGCAAGAGCATTGCTCCTTCAAAATCGCGAAGTGGGAATGTTTGTTCCCGCTA
The DNA here is from genome assembly GCF_965119305.1 of Pelophylax lessonae. Classification (NCBI taxonomy): domain Eukaryota; kingdom Metazoa; phylum Chordata; class Amphibia; order Anura; family Ranidae; genus Pelophylax; species Pelophylax lessonae. The sequence goes on along the minus strand of NW_028119888.1, from coordinate 89,807 downwards.
CATGATATGTGAACAGGGCCTAACAATCCCATGATATATACACACTCCTGACCTCCACATTCTAAGCATTACACACTACTGACTCCTGTGCTCTGTGTGTTACACACTTCTGACCCCTGCACTCAGAATATTACACACTCCTGACCTCTGCACTCTGAGCATTACACACTCCTAATCCCTGCACCCTGAACATTATACACTCCAGATCCCTGCACTCAGAGCATTACACACCCTTAACCCCTGTGCTCTATGTGTTACATACTCCTGACTCCTGCACTCTAAGCATTACACACTCCAGATCCCTTCACTCTGAGCATTACACACTCCTGATCCCTGCACTCTGAGCATTACACACTCCTGACTCCTGTACTCTGAGCATTACAGACTCCTGATTCCTGCACTCTGAGCATTACACAGTCCTGATCCCTGCACTCTGAGCACTACACACTCCAGATCCCTGTATTCTAAGTGTTACACACTCCTGACCCCTGTACTCTGAGCATTACACACTCCTGACTCCTGCACTCTGAGCATTACACACTCCTGATCCCTGCACCCTGAGCATTACACACTCCTGACTCCTGTACTCTGAGTATTACAGACTCCTGATTCCTTCACTCTGAGCATTACACAGTCCTGATCCCTGCACTCTGAGCATTACACACTCCAGATCCCTGTATTCTAAGTGTTACACACTCCTGACCCCTGTACTCTGAGCATTACAAACTCCTGACTCCTGCACTCTGAGCATTACACACTCCAGACCCCTGTACTCTGAGCATTACACACTCCTAATCCTTGTACCCTAAACATTATACACTCCAGATCCCTGCACTCAGAGCCATGCACACCCCTGATCCCTGAACTCTGAGCATTACACACTCCAGATCCCTGTACTTTGAGTGTTGTACATTCCTAAACCATGTGCTCTATGTGTTACACACTCCTGACCCCTGCACTCTGAGCATTACATAGTCCTGACCCGTGTGCTCTACGTGTTACACAATCCTAACCTCTGCACTCTGAGCTTTACACACTCCTGACTTCTGCACTCTGAGCATTACACAATCCTGACCCTTGCACTCTGAATATTACACACTATTGACCCCTGTGTGTTAAATAATACTGACCCCTGTGCTCTGTTACACACTCCTGACTTCTGCACACCGAGCATCACACACTCCTGACCTCTGCCCTCTGAGCATTACACACTCCAGATCCCTGTACTTTGAGTGTTGTACATTCCTAAACCATGTGCTCTATGTGTTACACACTCCTGACCCCTGCACTCTGAGCATTACATAGTCCTGACCCCTGTGCTCTACGTGTTACACAATCCTAACCTCTGCACTCTGAGCTTTACACACTCCTGACTTCTGCACTCTGAGCATTACACAATCCTGACCCTTGCACTCTGAATATTACACACTCTTGACCCCTGTGTGTTAAATAATACTGACCCCTGTGCTCTGTTACACACTCCTGACTTCTGCACACCGAGCATCACACACTCCTGACCTCTGCCCTCTGAGCATTACACACTCCAGATCCCTGTACTTTGAGTGTTGTACATTCCTAAACCATGTGCTCTATGTGTTACACACTCCTGACCCCTGCACTCTGAGCATTACATAGTCCTGACCCCTGTGCTCTACGTGTTACACAATCCTAACCTCTGCACTCTGAGCTTTACACACTCCTGACTTCTGCACTCTGAGCATTACACAATCCTGACCCTTGCACTCTGAATATTACACACTCTTGACCCCTGTGTGTTAAATAATACTGACCCCTGTGCTCTGTTACACACTCCTGACTTCTGCACACCGAGCATCACACACTCCTGACCTCTGCACTCTGAGCATTACACACTCCAGATCCCTGTACTCTGTGTGTTTCACACTCCTGAAGAAGAATATCTTTCAGGCACAAGGACTGTGCCATATGTTATCACGTGCACTACCATTTATTATGACACACTGAGTGCACCATCTAATTACCTTCCATTACGTGCCCAAGGCTGACCCCCCCCCCCTCCGGAACAAAATAATCTGCATCCCTAAATCGGTTCATCATGTGTTTTCCTCAATCTCTGAGAGCTTTGTGTATTTCTTCCAGATCTGTGCAGTAATCCAGTGTGGGACTTCCTGTAATAAAGACCTCTCAGTGCTGCTCTCTCCCCTTGTGCAGGAGGACTGGTCTCATCTCTGCCCCCTCCTCTAGTTTTCTGTAGTGGGTGGAGCTTGCTAGACCCCTCCCACAGCTCTGCTCTCTCTCCTTGTACAGGGAGACTGGTCTTGTCTCCACCCCTCCTAGGGTTTTCTGCAGTGGGTGGAGCCTGCTGGCCCCTCCTACAGCTCTGCTCTTTCTCCTTGTGCAGGGGAACTTATCTTATTTCCCCCCCCCCCTCCTATGGTTTTCTGTAGTGGGTGGAGCCTGTTGGTCCCTCCCACAGCTCTGCTCTTTCTCCTTGTGCAGGGGAACTTATCTTATTTCCCCCCCCTCCTATGGTTTTCTGTAGTGGGTGGAGCCTGTTGGTCCCTCCCACAGCTCTGCTCTTTCTCCTTGTGCAGGGGGGACTCTTCTTATCCCCACCCCTTCCTAAGGTTTTCGGCAGTGGGTGGAGCCTGTTGGCTCCTCCCACAGCTCTGCTTTCTCTCCTTGTGCAGGGGGACCTATCTTATCTCCACCCCTTCCTATGGTTTTCTGCAGTGGGTGGAGCCTGTTGGCCCCTCCCACAGCTCTGCTTTCTCTCCTTGTGCAGGATGACTGGTCTTGTCTCTGCCTCCTCTGATAGGTTTTTGTAGTGGGTGGAGCCTGATGAGCCCCTCCCACAGCTATGCCCTCTGCACAGGTTATGTACAGCACAGTGATGATGTCACTGCTACTTTTGCAAGGTAATATCTGGGTTTGCAAAGCCATTTGGCGCACACAGAGTGGATTTTTATTCTTTGTGACAACTGAATAAATATTTAAATGTACTTTTGATATTTAGCTTTAAAGTGAGGGAAAAATCTAAAAATGTTGTGTTGTCACCAGAACAAGAGGAGCGATCTTCCAGTCTCACTATGGAGATTGGCTGGAGTAGTCACAAGCCTCCTACTGCTCTACGATAAACCTCTTGAACTTTGCATAGTTCCCATATTTCCCTGTCCTGGTGTGTAATAAACTGGCGGCGTCCTTCACGGACCGCGCAGTCCTGTGTGCTGCTCAGACTATACAGAGGCAGCCTTCCTCCACTCATCAGCGTCGCCTCTGATGTTGGCCGCCATGGCGGTCGCACACACACGCAGATTTAAAGGAATTGCATTTAATCCCGCAGCAAGATCAAATATTATTCCTCCGCCTTTTTGTCTATCGTTACATAAATCTGTGTGTGGTACGGCATGAAAGGCTTTTTTTTTCCAGAAAATAAGGCGACCGCGTCGGCTGCCGCACCCCGGCCCAAGATTGGTACCCCCTCGCGAAAATTAAAAGGCACGGCGACCTCAAGAATTTTTTTTCTTTCTTAATTATGTCCAGCACAAGGCAATCTATACGCTGCAAGCGGTTTTATTTTACCGCTCGCCAGCTAACTCAGGGATTTCGGCTTCCTCCTCTGACCCCGCCCCTTCTATATTTAGCTGCCCCGAGCAAGCCACGCCTCCTTCCTTCCTTTCACCTCTTTCAGATCATCTTAAAGGGAATGTACCGTCTTCCCATCGACTTTTTTTTTTTTTTAACCGCTTCTGGACCGGAAGGATTTGCCCCCTTAATGACCAGGCCATTTTTGCGATTCGGCACTGCGCTACTTTAACAGACAATTGCGCTGTACTGTAACTAAATAAAATTCATGTCCTTTTTTTCCCCACTAGAGCTTTCTTTTGGTGGTATTTGATCACCTGTGCGATTTTTATTTTTTGCGCTATAAACAAAAAAACAGCGACAATTCTGAAAAAAAAAAAACATAATTTTTCATTTTCTACTCTATAATAATTCCCAATAAAAAAAAATTAAAAAATAAATTTTTACATAATTTTAGGCAAATTTGTATTCTGCTACATATTTTTGGTTAAAAAATCCCAATAAGCGTATTTTGATTGGTTTGTTATCGCGTCTACAAACTAGGGGAAAGTTTTATGTCATTTTTATTTATTTATTTATTTATTTTTATTTATTTAATTTATCTCTATTTTCCAACATTTCAAAAAAAAAAAAAAAAAACAAACAAGAAAACATACCACTCAAAAGTTAAAACAACAACACAACCTCCATTCACCCCCCCCCCCCCCCAGTAATGTCGGCGATCTGTAATTTTTAGTGGGACTGCGACATTGTGGACAGATCGGACCCCTGACTGACATTTTTGACACTTTTGGGGGAGACCAGTGACATTACTACAGCAATCTGTGCTAAAAATATGCACTGTTACTGTAATAATGACACTGGCAGGGAAGGGGTTAACCTAGGGGTGATCACAGGGTTAAAGCGGAGTTCCAGCCATTTCACTCACCTGTCCAACGGTCCAGCGATGCGGCCGCCCGAAGCCTCGATCCTCTCCCTCGGCGCCGGCATCACTGCTGTGGGCACCCGGCTGTGACAGTTTGCGGCTTCACAGCCGGGTACCCACTGAGCATGCGCAAGTCGCGCTGCACGTCTTGATTGGCCGGCAATCTTCTGGGACCTCTGACATGTCCCAGAAGATTGCAGGGAGGGAGGGGGAGAGGAGAACTTCCGTTCAGGGCGCCGCGGCGCTCCGAGTGGAAGTGGGAGCGGGTACCTGTCAAAACTAGGTACCCGCTCCCCCCCCAAAAAAATGACATGCCGAATGTGGCATGGCAGGGGGTTAGAATACCTAAAGCGGAAGTTCCATTTTTGGGTGGAACTCAGCTTTAAGTTTGAGCCTAGGGGAGTGTTTTCTAACTGTATGGGGGAGGGACTTGTGAAATGATCATAGAGACCTGTGATCCCTATATAGAAGGATCACAGGTGCTCTGTGATCATTCCAGAGAGAAGTAAGGTCAGCTGTGTTTACAACAGCTGACCGTCCTTCTCTCTCAGCGGGGAGTGATCGCAAACGGGTCCCCGGTGGTAATCGATGCTGCCGGTGCCTTGGATTGGCATCCCGCTGCCTAGTGGGGGCGGGCGCGTGCCCCCAGGAGCGCTCCCGCGGATCGTCGTACAGGTACAGCGATTCGCGCAGCTGAGCCAGCCTGCCGAAGTATATATGCAGCGGGCGGTAAGCAAGTGGTTGAAGGAGTTGTAAAGTAAGAAGGTTTTTTTTATCTTAATGCATTCTATGCATTAAGATAAAAAGCCTTCAGTGTGAAGCAGCCCCCCTAACTTACCTGAGCCCCCTCTCTGTCCACGAGTCCCTTGGCCGTCCGGGACCCTCCCTCCTGATTGGCTGCGACATAGCCGCGGCGCCATTGGCTCCCACGGCTGTCAATCAGCGTCAGCCAATCGGGAGAGAGAGAGGGGGTGGCGCTTACCCGCAGCTCTGTGTCTGAATGTACACACGGAGCTGCAGCTTGGCTCCGGTGTCCCCATAGCAAGCTGCTTGCTGTGGGGGCACTCGATAGGGGGAGGGGCCAGGAGCAGCAAAGAAGAAGGATCGGGCCACTCTGCGCAAAACCATTTTACAAAGGAGGTAAGTATAACATGATTGTTATTTAAAAGAAATAAAAAACAAGACTTTACAATCACTTTAAGATCAACTTCATATCAATAATGCTGTTAATGAAAGCCGACCGTCCTTCTCTCTCAGCGGGGAGCGATCGCGGGTGTAAGGCAGCAATTGGAGCTGCTTGACCCGTGCATCGACTTCCCCGCTGCCTAGTGGGGGCAGGAGCGCGCTGCCGGAGGCACGTGCTCATCCCCTACCTTCACACAGGCGACCGACATAGGTCTACGTTGGTTTGCGCAGGAGGGGCTGCCTGCCACAGTAAAAAGGCGGTCCGGTGGTCAGGAAGCGGTTAAAGGTCTAAACAGAGAGAAGGGGACTGAGGAGCTTCCCCAGCCCCTTTCTTTGCAGCCTCAGTTGTACTGCACAGGGAATGAATAGGAAGTGCTCTGTGCTAAGTGGCTTCCTGTTCATTCACAAACTGAGGCATAGGGAATAGCTTACTATGCTTCATTTAAGAATGAACACAGGAGCGATCAGTACAGATCACTCACTGGGTGCAATTATTCGGTCATCCTGAAACATCCCCTGCAGCAGCAGGTGGGGGAGGAGAGAAGGGAAGCTGATAGCACTGCAGGGGGGAGACAGGGGGCGCCAGGAAGCAGGAGGAATCAGCACCGCACAGGGTGATTAGAGTGTGCCCAGGCACAACCGGCACACCCTGTGCGCATGCCTATGATCAGGAGTCATGCAGCCTCATAGGACAGTCAGAGTAGAATGAAAACTCCTCCTTGAAGCTTTAACCAGACACTGATAGAAAGTCATAAGACCGCTTTATATACTGCTGATGAGAAAAGGTATTTAGCAGTATATACAGTATCTCACAAAAGTCAGTACACCCCTCACATTTTTTTAAATATTTTATTATATCTTTTCATGTGACAACACTGAAGAAATGACACTTTGCTTACAATGTAAAGTAGTGAGTGTACAGCTTGTATAACAGTGTCAATTTGCAGTCCCCCCATTAATGTCTAAGCCGCTGGCAACAAAAGTGAGTACACCCCTAAGGGAAAATGTCCAAATTGGGCACAAAGTGTCAATATTTTGTGTGGCCACCATTATTTTCCAGCGCTGCCCAGTGGCGGCCGGTGCGTTGGGGGCGCAGGGGCCCCGCCCCCCTATCCATGCATCCGGCCCCCTAATCTACATGCGGGACTCCGGACGCATGGAGTTCAATGGGGCTTTTTTTTCTTCTGAAGCACGTGATTAGAGCCAGAGACTCTAATAGGCTTCAGAAAAGAGTGGACCCGGGGCGCAGAGCACTGCGCCCACCCATTGTGTGACAATAGCGAATTAATATTCGCTTTTGTCACACGGATCCTCCTCCTGGCCAATCAGGAAGCAGGTCCGAGACCCGTCTCCTGATTGGCCAAAAGGCGAACCTTTGCCATTGGCCAAGGAGGAGGAGGAGGAGGGAGACGCGGAGGACTGAGGAGAAGCCGCCGCTGCATCAGGTAAGTGCACTGGTCTCTCTGCACGCTGGTCACTCTACATTGAAGGGGGCATGCTGTGGTCACTCTACATTGATGGGGGCATGCTGTGGTCACTCTGCATTGATGGGAGCACGCTGTGGTCACTCTGCATTGAAGGGGGCATGCTGTGGTCACTCTACATTGAAGGGGGCATGCTGTGGTCACTCTACATTGAAGGGGGCATGCTGTGGTCACTCTACATTGAAGGGGGCATGCTGTGGTCACTCTACATTGAAGGGGGCACGCAGTGGTCACTCTGCATTGATGGGGGCACTCTGTCAGTTCTGACATGAATCAGATCGCATAGGTGTGAACACAGATGCAATCCAATTCTGGTGCGGACCCCAAAAAAGGGTCCTGAACGTGATGCGAATTCTGCCATACAAACTGCGACTCCATTGAAGTCTATTACACACAGAACACAGTCTGCTGTGTTCCCAGACCCTTTCCAAAAACGCATCAGCTGAAAAACGCATAGAGATGAACGTGTACCATAGGAAACCATCTTAAATGGAAAACGCACAAAAGATCGCATGGGTGTGAGGCTCCATTCACAACTTGGCATCCCGGGATTCTCTTTGCGCGATTTTATCGCGATTTGTCAGGCGACAATTGTGGCAAAATTGCACCACGTTTGGGGGTGCCATTGTAAGTGACTCCACTCTATGGCCTTGGAGGACCAGAGCGACATCATACGTCGCTTCCTTGCAACTGCTTTAAAGGGCCCCTTTTTTTTTTCACTTAGTGATATATATAATAAATTAAATACAATAACTGAAAAAAACAAATAACTGAACAAAAAATAAAAATAAACTAACATAATACAATAAATAAAATATAGGAAACTAACTAAAGAAAAATAAAATAAAATAAGTGAATGAATAAATTATTACATTACTTAGTAATATATAATAAAATAAATGAATTACCTAATATAATAAGAAAAAGATAAAAATATAAGAAAATAACAACTAAAATAAAATAAATAAATGAATAAATAAATAAATAAATACTTTACTTAGTAATATATAATAAAAAAAAATAAAATAACTGAACAAAAATAAAATATATTAACATAATAAAATAAATAAAATAAAATATAGGAATATAACCTAACAAAAATGAAATAAAATACATAAATGAATGAATAAATAAATAAGTATATTACTTGTAATATATAGTGAAATAAATAAAATAACTGAACAAAAAATAAAATAAAATAATATAATGAAATAAATAAAATAAAATATAAGAAAAAATAAATAAATAAATAAAATAAATAAATGAATGAAAGAACAAATGAATGAATGAAGGAATAAATCAATACATTAATTCGTAATATATAATAAAATAAATACAATTACTGAACAAAAAATAAAAATTAAATAACATAATAAAAGAAATAAAAATAAATTGAAATAAAGTAAATAAAATAATAAGTTGCTTATTTGCTTGCCTTTGGAGCTTTCACATACCAAAATGTTTATGTCTTAGTTACAGTCTTTTGATTGTACCTATGTATTACTTGATTTTTGTATCTGTAAATTAATTTAATAATAATAAAATAAAAATAAAACAAAATAACATGATGAAATTAAAAAATAAATTGTTTATTAATATATTAAAATAAACAATTGAAATAAAATAACTACACTGTAATAAAAAAATTAAATAACATAACAAATATAATAAAATAAATGAAATAAACGTAAAATAATAAAATAGCATAGTAAACGAAATACAGTAAATAAAATAGCTAAAATAATATAACATAATAAAATAAATACTAGGAGACAATAAATACAATAACTAAACAAAACTAAAAATAAAATATAATAAAATAAATTAAATAAACATAAAATAATAAAACAAATAAAAGAATAAAGTAAATATACCAAAAATTAAAGTTATAAAGAATAACTAAAATGAAATAACTTTAAATGGTACAGCGTTTAAGAACAAAGGCTCAATAGGAATCAATAGGAATCATGGGAATTTCAGTCACGTCTATTCACAGATTAACACGAATTTGGTTCAGAGTTGGATGTTGTGATTGCTCGAGCCTGTCTCAATGGCGGCTTTGACACAGCTGTAACCGCCGTATGAATTATGATGACACAGAAAGCCTCTTGAACTCCGCACATAATAACGGTTTATATTTTAATTATCGGAGATTGGTACTTTGAGAAGAAGCGAGTGACGCATCGTCTTCTTGTTCAAGACAACAACTCGCTGATTTGTTGATCTCGGACTTTGTGCCGTGTTTTGATGAGACAACGATTTTTTCACACAACCTGTCAAAAAAGAAAAAAAAAACACAAAATTTGTCAATAAATCCGCAGCGCAATTAGTTGATTATCTGCATTGAACGGATTTTTAGAAAGAAGAATATTTTTGTAAAGTTTTGGGCCTGTAGTAGTGAAGCCTTCATGACATGATTGTCCGGATGACACCAACTGCTTGCTGCACACTTTCCATTTCAATTAAAAAGTGGATTTGCCCCTCCCCCAGCACTCGCAAATGCAATGTCGAAAAAAAAAAAAATAAATAAATAAAGAAATTACAGTTGGATTTAAATCCTTTCATTTTTTCTTCACACTATTTCTACTGAAATTAATAGAAACGCATCGAAACGCATGCCAGCGTGCTTCATGGTACCAGTAAATGCCCCATGACACGTGTCAACACATGTTGAGGTGTGTTTTGATGCTTGGTGACATTCAATCCATGAAAACACAGATTGCAAAATGCGCAACAAGTCATGTTAATACCCACGACATGCGTTTTGATGCGCTTCTTTTGATGCATAGGTGTGAATCCAGCCTAAAGGTTGGACTATCCAAAGCAGATTATTGCCTATTAATGAATTGGTAATGGGGACTTTCTATCTCCTCCAGTCCTTTTCCATATTCAATTTTCAGGGCCCAGGTGCCTCTTCTTATTAATTAATTAACCACTGAATTAATATTATTATTACTATTATTATTATTATAAAGGATTTATATATCGCCATAGGTTGCGCAGTGCTTTACAATATAAATATACTATAGAAATAGTAACAATGAATTATAATAATACAATACAAACACAAATCTTCATTAAAGTGTTACTAAACCCGCAACAGTAAAATCAGTCTGTATATGCAGTAAAGCATGCTCACTATACTCACTGTGGAACATAAAGGGTTAATCCTCTGCATTGTGTAAAAAGGGCTGTTTGATCCTGTCTTCTCCAATCCTCCTCTACTGTTACCATCCCCAATCCATTTCCTGATAGTAGAGAGTCTAGGGGACAAGCTGCACATGCTCAGTTTGGTGTGTACTGCTAGAGTTTTTTTTTCTTGGCAGAGTGTGTGTGATCAGCACAGGGCCAATCAGCACTGTCAGGGGACCTGCAGCCTCATAGGACAGTCAGAGGACAATGAAAACTCCTCTTACAAGCTTTAACTAGACACTGATAGAAGTCACAAGACTGCTATATACTGATGATGAGAAAATGTATTTAGCAGTTTATATTTACTAAAATGATTGCATTTCCATGCTCTGTGTACTGTGGGAGAGCAGATATAGTGAATGCAGGCTCCTGGGGAGACTAGATATAGTGAATGCAGGCTCCCGGGGAAAGCAGATATAGTGAATGCAGGCTCCTGGGGAGACCAGATATAGTGAATGCAGGCTCCCGGGGAAAGCAGATATAGTGAATGCAGGCTCCTGGGGAGACCAGATATAGTGAATGCAGAGTCCTAGGGAGACCAGATATAGTGAATGCAGGCTCCTGGGGAGACCAGATATAGTGACTGCAGGCTCCTGGGGAGATCAGATATAGTGAATGCAGGCTCCTGGGGTGACCAGATATAGTGAATGCAGGCTCCTGGGGAGACCAGATATAGTGACTGCAGGCTCCTGGGGAGAGCAGATATAGTGACTGCAGGCTCCTGGGGAGACCAGATATAGTGAATGCAGGCTCCTGGGGTGACCAGATATAGTGAATGCAGAGTCCTGGGGAGACCAGATATAGTGAATGCAGGCTCCTGGGGAGACCAGATATAGTGACTGCAGGCTCCTGGGGAGACCAGATATAGTGAATGCAGGCTCCTGGGGAGACCAGATATAGTGACTGCAGGCTCCTGGGGTGACCAGATATAGTGAATGCAGGCTCCTGGGGAGAGCAGATATAGTGACTGCAGGCTCCTGGGGAGACCAGATATAGTGAATGCAGAGTCCTAGGGAGACCAGATATAGTGAATGCAGGCTCCTGGGGAGACCAGATATAGTGACTGCAGGCTCCTGGGGAGATCAGATAAAGTGAATGTAGGCTCCTTTGGTGACCAGATATAGTGAATGCAGGCTCCTGGGGAGACCAGATATAGTGACTGCAGGCTCCTGGGGAGAGCAGATATAGTGAATGTAGAGTCCTGGGAAGACCAGATATAGTGAATGCAGGCTCCTTGGGAGACCAGATATAGTGACTGCAGGCTCCTGGGGAGATCAGATATAGTGAATGCAGGCTCCTGGGGTGACCAGATATAGTGAATGCAGGCTCCTGGGTAGACCAGATATAGTGAATGCAGGCTCCTGGGGTGACCAGATATAGTGACTGCAGGCTCCTGGGGAGAGCAGATATAGTGAATGTAGAGTCCTGGGAAGACCAGATATAGTGAATGCAGGATCCTGGGGAGAGCAGATATAGTGACTGCAGGCTCCTGGGGAGACCAGATATAGTGACTGCAGGCTCCTGGGGTGACCAGATATAGTGAATGCAGGCTCCTGGGGAGACCAGATATAGCAAATGCAAAATCCTGGGGAGACCAGATATAGTGAATGCAGGCTCCTGGGGAAGCCAGATATAGTGAATGCAGGCTCCTGGGGAGATCAGATATAGTGACTGCAGGCTCCTGGGGAGACCAGATATAGTGACTGCAGGCTCCTGGGGTGACCAGATATAGTGAATGCAGGCTCCTGGGGAGACCAGATATAGCAAATGCAAAATCCTGGGGAGACCAGATATAGTGAATGCAGGCTCCTGGGGAAGCCAGATATAGTGAATGCAGGCTTCTGGGGAGACCAGATATAGTGAATGCAGGCTCCTGGTGAGATACAATATGGTGAATGCAGGCCTGAGTCCTGGGTTTAATAACACAAGTGATAGAAGTCTGGTAGATGTGTGATACATTGTAATTCAGCACATAAATCCCAGTACTGGTACAAGTACTGGTACAAGATTGCTAAAAAAAAAAAAAAAAAAAAAAAGAAACATTGTCCTGATATTTAGGGTTCATTCACACTGTTGCGAAATCTGGTGCATTCAAATCCATAAAGCATACATTTCTCTGAATCTACACTCAGCTGTATGTTATGCTATGGGCCCAAAAATTTCCATCAATGGTTCTGCGTACAGACTGTGTTTAACACTGTGCTGCAGGAGCCGCTTGCAGCATAGCAACCGAGAAGGCTATGCTACTTGAGTCACCTGTGTCCTAGCAACCGATAATGCTGTGCTGCAGGAGCCTTCTTCATCCTAGCAAATGAGAAATCTATGCTGTTTGAGTCACTTGTGTCTTAGCTGTCTTTGCCCTAGAAATTAAGGAGCTGCAACTGAGGAGGCCACATGGCAATAGCTGCTAGTTTCCTAGAAACTGTGGACATGGCAATAGCCACATGTATCCTAACTGCCATATATTTATATGGTGTTGGATGACAACAATGGCCTACACCCTAGCAACTGAGGATCCTAGGTGGCAAAATCTGCCTGTGTCCTAGCAATGCAGGACATTAGGTTGCAATAGCCTCCTGCATCCTAGCAACTAAGGTTGCTAGGTGGCAACAGCTGTCTGTGCCCTAGAAATTAGGGAGCTGCAACTGAGGAGGCCACATGGCAATAGCTTCTTGTGTCCTAGAAACTGTGGACATGGCAATAGCCGCATGCATCCTAACTGCCATATTTTTACATGGTGTTGGAGGACAACAATTGCCTACACCCTAGCAACTTAGGATGCTAGGTGGCAATATCTGCCTGTGTCCTAGCAATGCAGGACGTTAGGTTGGAATAGCTGCAAGTAAGGAGGCCACGTGGAAATAGCTGCATGAATCCTAACTGCCATATTTTTATATGGTGTTGGAGGACAACAATCGCCTACACCCTAGAAACTGAGGATGCTAGGTGGCAATACCTGCCTGTGTCCTAGCAATGGAGGACGTTAGGTTGCAATAGCTGCAAGTAAGGAGGCCACGTGGAAATAGCTGCATGAATCCTAACTGCCATATTTTTATATGGTGTTGGAGGACAACAATCGCCTACACCCTAGAAACTGAGGATGCTAGGTGGCAATACCTGCCTGTGTCCTAGCAATGGAGGACGTTAGGTTGCAATAGCTGCAAGTAAGGAGGCCACATGGCAATAGCTGCATGCATCCTAACTGCCATATTTTTATATGGTGTTGGAGGACAACAATCGCCTACGTCCTAGAAACTGAGGATGCTAGGTGGCAATACCTGCCTGTGTCCTAGCAATGGAGGACTTTAGGTTGCAATAGCTGCAAGTAAGGAGGCCACATGGCAATAGCTGCATGTATCCTAACTGCCATATTTTTATATGGTGTTGGAGGACAACAATCGCCTACACCCTAGAAACTGAGGATGCTAGGTGGCAATACCTGCCTGTGTCCTAGCAATGGAGGACGTTAGGTTTCAATAGCTGCAAGTAAGGAGGCCACGTGGCAATAGCTCCATGCATCCTAACTGCCATATTTTTATATGGTGTTACAGGACAACAGCCGCCTGCATCCTAGCAACTAAGGTTGCTATGTGGCAACAGCTGTTTGTGCCCTAGCAATGGAGGAGCTGCAACTGAGGAGGCCACATGGCAATAGCCACATGCATCCTAACAAAGGATGATGCTGGATTGTAATAGCCACCACCATGCTGGGAACGAAGGACACTAGAAGGCAATAGTCGCCTGCATCCCAGTTGCTGTATTTTCATTCAGCCATGTGCGTATATCCTAAGGCATCTCTGTAGCTTGCATGTTTAATGATTTGCAGTGCGTTAGCCAATAAATGGTGTCACGTAAATTCCAAAATTTCTGCATTAATCAATAGCTAGCAGTACAATCCTCCACTATCGCCATGGTGGAAATACAAAGCCAGAGCTTGGTGTTTATCTGGATTCAGTGACGGTTTTAGTGCTCAGACGGAGTGGAACGAACCTCTGGATTACAGGATGAGATTGTCCCAGTTTATGGAGCAGAAGAGGCCTCTGGGAGCCCCGTCTCTGTCATGCATTAATGGGACAAGATACTTGCAGGTTCTCACGCCCTTTGTCTGGAACATAAAACCTCCAGTGTATCGGCCCACTGCTCTGTGCTCCTCACCCACCACCACTGAGGGGCCACATTAATCAGAGAGCCTTTGATCCCTAATTGGCTTATCTGAGTAAACAGGGAGAGGGAAGAAGTCTCTCTACTGATTAACCCTTCTGTAATGAGCTGTGTAGAGTCACTAACAGAGCCTGCAGCCAACCACTAAAATATGACTCATTGTGGGCACCATCTTCCCACATCGGCTCCGTGACGCCATTGCGTGCAAAACCGCCAACCTACCACTGGTGGTGGAACATGTGACTGGCTTAAAGTGTAACTCCACTTTTGTTGAGAAAAAAACATTCCCCTCTGGGTGATCGGTGATTTCTGTACATTGCAAGGATTTTAACAAACTTTGTTGCAGATTCCTACCTTTTGTTATTCTGAAGAAATCATTGTTTGTTCCTCTGTGCTGAGTGGGTTAAATGGGAGTGGTTTTATAATTATCAGCTGTGGCAGCTGCAGAGCTCTAATGAGGAAATCTGCTGGGCCTGCATCCCTTTAGACGTGTTCCTATTGGGAGTATCTCACCAAAAGTGACATTTTTGTTGCAGGGGATGCCAGAAATCTGACTTGTATCTTAGTGCAGACTTCTGGGGAAATTGGTGAGCCAATCACATAAGCAGGAAATGATGTTTCTGGGGGTGTGGTCAGTATACATTCTGTGTACAGAACAGCTCCAGGCGGCCATATTGCATTGCATTTTCAGAAAATTACAACAGCTGCAGATTGAAAAGGAAAAGTCATTATTAATAACATTCAATTACAATATGATTTGTGTCACAATTGTATACGCTATATTGTTTTTTTCTTTATTTGCTATTTTTTTCTTCCCATGAAAGTGGAGTTACCTTTTAACCACTTCTGGACTGGAAGGATTTGCCCCCTTAATGACCAGGCCATATCCATTAGATTGTAAGCTCTTCTGAGCAGGGCCCTCTTAATCCTCTTGTATTTTATTGTATTGTAACTGTATTGTCTCCCTCTAACATTGTAAAGCGCTGCGTAAACTGCTGGCGCTATAGAAATCCTGAATAATAATAATAATAATATTTTGCGATTCGGCACTCCATTATTTTAACAGACAATTGTGCAGTTGTGCGACGCTGTACCCAAATAAAATTGATGTCATTTTTTTCCCACAAATAGAGCTTTCCTTTGGTGGTATATGATCACCTCTGTGATTTTTATTTTTTGCGCTATAAACAGAAAAAGCGACAATTCTAAAAAAATATATTTTTCACATTCTACTATATAACATTCCCAAAAAAAAAAAAAAAAAATGTAAAAATCTAAATTGTTTAACATTTTAGGCCAAATTGTTTTCTGCTACATATTTTTGGTAAAAAAAAAAAAATTGCAATGAGCCTATTTTGTTTGGTTTGCGCAAAAATTATCGCGTCTACAAACTAAGGGAAATATTTATGTCATTTTTATTGTTTTTTTTTTTTTTTTTTTTTATTAGTAGTGGCGGCGTACTGCGATTTTTAGCGGGATTGCGGCAGACAGATTGGACCCCTGACTGACATTTTTGACACTCTTGGGGGGACCAGTGACATTACTACAGTAATCAGTGCTAAAAATATGCACTGTCACTGTAATAATGACACTGGCAGGGAAGGGGTTAACACAATAAGTGATCAAGGGGTTAAATGTGTACCTAGGGGCGTGTTTCTAACTGTATGGGGGCAGGGCTTGTGAAATGACTACAGAGACATGTGTTCCTATATAGAAGGATCACAGGGGCTCTGTGATCATTCCAGGGAGAAGAACGGTCAGCTGTGTGTACAACAGCTGACCGTTCTTCTCTCTCAGCGGGGAACGATCGCGGGTGTCAGGTGGCAATCAGAGCAACCTGCCCCATGCATCGGAGTCCCCGCTGCCGAGTGGGGGCGGGAATGCGCCACCGGCTGCGCACGCTCGCCCCCTAGCTGCAGGTGCGCGACCAACATATACCTACGTTGGTTCGCGCAGGAGGGCCGCCCTGCCGTAGTATAACTGCAGCGGGCAGTCGGGAAGTGGTTAAATCTGAACTCCGGGGACAGATAGTTTTATTTAAATCTATTACTCTAGATCAGTGTTTCTCAACCTTTTTTTCAGTCAAGGCACCCTGTAAAATTATGGACAATCTCGAGGCACACTACAAAATTATGGACTTTTGAGGCGCCCCATTCTAAAATGTAAAAACTTTTCTGATAGTCTTACATATTGCAGTAACCTCAATCCATGTAAGACACCCAACGTTAAAGGTGATTTATTCTTCCAAAGCAAATACACTTTTGCAAACTGGTACTGACTAGTGTTCCAATGTTTCTCTTCTCCCTTAGTTTTTCGCCATCACTTAGCTAATGAGACCCCAAAGCTGATGCAGAGAGGTAAGGGAGGGTCAAACAACTGTGTTTATGCAGGAAACTAACATTCTGCTTATCAACTGATGATGCCATTGGTCGTTAGAAGGTTGACAGCTAGAAGGTTGTAATGGGGTACAATGAAAATCTGTGGCTTTGTGTAACTAAAAGGTAGTTTTCATCCACCCACAAAGAGGGGGCCAGACTGTGGCCATTGGAAGTTGAAAAGGCCCTGAGGTCAGTGGGAATAAGCAATGCCCCATCTTTGGTGTCAGAGGAAAAGCGTCCAATCGTTAGTGTCAGTTGGAGGAATTGTGCTCTATCATTGGTGTCATTGGTCTCTATCTTTGGTGTCATCGGGAGGAACTCTACCCCATGTTTGGTGTCATTGGGAGGAATTGTGCCCTTTATTGGTGTGGGGGGGGGGGGATTATGTCAAACAAAATGGCCCCTGCCCCCACCTATAACTGACCTTCATAGCAAAGAGCACATGGAAGGGCATTCCATGTGCTCTTTGCTATGAAGGCCAGTTATAGGTGGGGGCAGGGGCCATTTTGTTTGTTGTTGATGTATACTGGTGAGTGGACACACTGGATGCCTTTGCTGCCATTGTGCTATGGGGCATGAGCTGGGCATCCACTGTGCCCCCAAGTGAGGGTTGGGCTACCTCCAGGCTCACCTGCCCCCTATCTATCCACTAGAGTGCATGTGCTTCCACTGTGGAGACTCATAATTTTACAGGAGTTAGGACTGCAGGTAATACAGGGTGCTGTGAAGTGGCCCTGCAGCTTACGCATGCGTTTGCAAATGTGTGCTAACTAAACCCCTGTTTTTAACGCATACTCTTAAACAGGTTAGTTCAGTTGGTAAGCAAACTGGTTGGTGAACTGACCTGGGAATTTATTTCTGTTTTTGTTTCAGGGAATTATGTCCCATTGTTGGTATCAGTGGATGAAAATAGTGCCCCAAGGGCCAGATAAGAGCAAGCAAATGGCCACTTCTAGCCCCTTCAGTCTATCTCTTATGTTCCCCTGACACCTGCACTCTGTATCTTATGGCTCTCTGACCTCTGTGTCTTATGTTCCTCTGACCCCTGCACTCTGTGTCTTATGCACTTCTGACCCCTGTGCTCTGTGTCTTATGTATTTCTGACCCCTGCGCTCTGTGTTTATGCACTCCTGACCCCTGCACTCTGTGTCTTATGTTGCTCTGACCCCTGCGCTTTGTGTCATATGTACTTCTAACCCCTGAACTCTGTGTCTTATGCACTCCTGACCACTGCGCTCTGTGTCTTATGAACTTCTGACCCCTGCGCTTTGTGTCTTATGTACTTCTAACCCCTGCACTCTGTGTCTTATGCACTCCTGACCACTGCGCTCTGTGTCTTATGAACTTCTGACCCCTGCACTTTGCGTCTTATGCACTTCTGACCCCTGCACTCTGTGTCTTATGTACTTCTGACCCCTGCGCTTTGTGTCTTATGCACTCCTGACCCCATGCACTCTGTGTCTTATGTTCATCTGACCCCTTTGCTCTATGTGCTATGTACTTCTGACCCCTGCCCTCTCTGTCCTATGCACTTCTGACCCCTGCACACTGTGTCTTTTGTACTTCTGACCCCTGCACTCTGTGTCTTTTGTACTTCTGACCCCTGCGCTCTGTGTCTTTTGTACTTCTGACCCCTGTGTTCTGTGTCCTATGCACTTCTGACCACGGCACTCTGTGTCTTATGTATTTCTGACGCCTGGGCTCTGTGTCTTATGCACTCCTGATCCCTGCACTCTGTGTCTTATGTAGTTCTGACCCCTGGGCTCTGTGTCTTACGTGCTTCTGGCCCCTGCACTCGTGTCTTATGCACTCCTGATCCCTGCACTCTGTGTCTTATGTTCCTCTGACCCCTGCACTCTGTATCTTATATTCCTCTGACCCCTGTACTCTGTCTTTTTTTCCTTTGACTCCTGCACTCTGTGTTTTATGTTCCTCTGAGCCCTGCGCTCTGTGTCTTATGTACTTTTAAACCCTGCGCTCTGTGTCTTATGTACTTCTGACTCCTGCGCTCTGTGTCTTATGTACTTCTGACCACTGCACTGTGTAAAATGCACTTAAGTTTTAAGCTCCTCCCACTGGGGGGAGGCCATACATAATTTGCTATCGTGCGAAAGCTCGCCACTTATTTTTTTTTTTCTCTCAAGGCTAAACCCTCCCCCATTAAAAAAAGAAATGATCTAACCCTTGTGTTCCAATAAAGGAAAGCTCTTTATTGGTCTATCTTATAGAATCAATAGAATCAGCTGCACCTGGACACCACAATCCTGGAAAAATCCGGTGAAAGTCTAAACTGATGTTACATAAGAGCGACCGGCCCATTCCGGTCACTTGCACCCCATGTATAAGCCTCCTGCTACTCTCTCATCAACCCACAAACATGGCAACATCAACGAGTCAGCATGCAGCAAACAGAGTCACTGAAGTGATCGTTTGGGGGGGAACAGATGTGCACACAGGGGAGGATTCAAAGAATGCGCAGCAATGGTGATGGCAGATTCCAGACGACGGCCAGTGTACAGGACCAATCCAGCCTTCTCAAGAGGCCATCTGCAGCAGAGATAGGCAAATAAAAAAAAAGTGTCCCAATCCTTTTCATATTTCCGCTTTGAGGCACTTCAGTAAGGTAGAAGAAATTGTAATTGGGGAAAATCTGGGGAAAAAAACTACAAACCCGTTTACCCCATCGCCTGTAATCCTTCTTTACAATAAACTCCTGTCCTTCCGCTACGGCAGCTGAAGAACCGCTCTCCTACCGGGACAATCTTTTCTTTTTTCACACATGTTAAAATTTTCATTTTTTGCTACAAACTACTGCACACTGGAATTAAAATCGCGAGGAGAAATATCAACAAACTGAGTTATACAGACGATATCACACAAAAGTGAAGAAGAACTAAAGAGTCTCTTAACCACTTAAGCCCTGGAAGATTTTACCCCCTTCCTGACCAGGGCCTATTTTGCGATTCGGCACTGTGTGACTTTAACGGACAATTGCGTGGTCGTGCGACGCTGTACCTAAACGAATTTCACATCCTTTTTTCCCCACAAACAGAGCTTTCTTTTGGTGGTATTTGATCACCTGTGCGATTTTTTGATCATGAGCTATAAACAAAAAAGAGCGTCAATTTTGCAAAAATAACAATATTTTTCAAATTTTTTTATATGAAATTCCCCAAAAAATATGTAAAAATCAAAATTTTTTAACATTTTAGGCCAATTTGTTTTCTGCTACATATGTTTGGTAAAAAAAAATTGCAAAAAGCGTATTTTGATTGGTTTGCTCAAAAGTTATTGCGTTTACTAACTAAGGGAAAGATTTTTGTCATTTTTGTTGTTGTTTTTTTTTTAACGAGTAATGGCGGCGATCTGCGATTTTTTTTTTACGGGACTGCGACATTGCGGCGGACAGATCGGACCCTTGACTGACATTTTTGACACTTTTGGGGTTACCCGTGACATTACTACAGTAATCAGTGCTATATATATGCACTGTTACTGTAAAAATGACACTGGGAGGGAAGGGGTTAACTTTATTGGAGAGGGAGGGGTTAAGTGTGTCCCTAGGGGCGTGTTTCTAACTGTGATTGGATGCAGGGCCGGTGCTACCACTAGGCGAACTAGGCAGCCACCTAGGGCGCAGCCATGGCCAGTGCCACATTCCTCTCCTGTCACCTCCTCATCCCCGATGGATGTCACCTCTACAGAGGCGGGCAGTGTGTACAGGAAGGGGGGTGTAGGGTTAAAGGGGTGCAGTGTGTATAGGAAGGGGGTGTAGGGTTAAAGGGGATGTAGCATTAAAGGGAGGCAGTGTGTGCAGGAAGGGGGTGTAGCGTTAAAGGGGGGAAGTGTGAGCAGGGAGGGGGGGCAGTGTGTACAGGAAGGGAGGTGTAGGATTAAAGAGGGCAGTGTATACAGGAAGGGCAGTGTAGGGTTACAGGGGGGGGGCATTATGTGCAGGAAGGGGGGGGCAATGTGTACCGTGTTTTTTGAGTAGCTAGTCTTGCCTAGGGCGCAAAATAGTCTAGCACCGGCCCTGATTGGATGTGGCTACTTGTGTAAGAACAGAGATCAACGGTCCTACACAGGTGAGAATGACAGGCGGCTGTGTTTACATTAGCCGCCTGCCTTTCTCCCGCTCTAACGGACGATCGCGAGTGCCCGGCGGACATCGGGTCCGCCGGGCACACGCGCGGGGGGGGGGTCCGTGAGCGAGCGGGAGCGGGCCTCCAGCAGCGCGCGCTCGCTCCCCGGAGCCTCACATGCTAGCGACGTAGACCTACGTCGCTTTACCTGTGAGGGGCTGACTGCCGACGTAGATCTACGTTAGGCGATCGGCAAGTGGTTAATGAAGGTGAAAGAGGAGAGCACAAAAGCTGGCCTGAAATTGAACATGAATAAAACTAAGCACACGCGTGGGGGAGTCCGTGAGCGAGCGGGAGCGCGCCTCCGGCGGGGCGCGCTCGCTCCCCAGAGCCTCACAGGCTAGCGATGTAGACCTACGTCGCTTTGCCTGTGAGGGGCTGACTGCCAACGTAGATCAAAAGCTGGCCTGAAATTGAACATGAATAAAACTAAGCAACCGGTCCCATCACTCTTTGGCAAATTGAAGGAGAAGAAATGGAAACAGTAACAGATTTTATCTTCCGAGGCTCCAAGATCATGGCAGACGGTGACTGTAGCTATAAAACTAAGAGACGCTTGGTTCTTGGGAGGAAAGCAATAGCAAACTTGGACAACTTTATAAAAAGCAGAGACATCACCCTACCGACCCAGTGCCGTAAAGTCAAAGCTATGGTATTCCCAGTACTAACCTATGGCTGTGAAAGTTGGACCAGGCTGAATGTTGAAGAATTTATGCTTTTGAACTATGGTGTTGGAGAAGACTCCTTGGATGGCAAGAAGATCGAACCAGTCAATGCTGAAGGAAATCAACCCTGATTATTCATTGGAAGGACAGATCCTGAAGCTGAAACTCAAATACTTTGGCCACCTAAAGCGAAAAAAGAGGACTCATTGGAAAAGACCCTGATGCTGGGAAATATGAAAGGAAAAAAGAAGAGGACGACAGAAAACATGATGGATAGATAGCATCATCAAAACAATGAACATGAAGTTAAGCAAGCTTTGGGAGGCAGTGGAGGAGAGAAAAGCCTAATGTGCTATGGTTCATGAGGTCGCGAAGAGTCAGACACGACTGAACAACAACAACATGAACTGTACACCTTTCAAAGAGTATACATTTTCTAAAAGCAGAGGCACTGGACAATAAAATTGTGGTAGTTACAATTTTTTTTTATGTTATGCTATATTTGCACAGCTAGTTATCAAAGCATATTTTCAGGAAAAAATACGCCAAAAGTAATTTTAGTGCAAACAAACACAATATTAACCAATTTTTTTGTGAAATATAAAAGATTGGGTTGCATCGAGAAAATGTCCAAATTGGGCCCAAAGTGTCAATATTGTGTGTGGCTACCATTATTTTCCAGCACTGCCTTGACCCTCTTGGGCATGGAGTTCACCAGAGCTTCACAGGTTGTCAGTCACTGGACTCCTCTTCCATTCCTCCATGACGACATCACAGAGCTGGTGGATGTTAGAGGCTCCTCCACCTTCTATTTGAGGATGCCCCACAGATGCTCAATAGGGTTTAGGTCTGGAGACATGATTGGTCAGTCCATCGCCTTTACCCTCAGCTTCTTTAGCGATGCAGTGGTCATCTTGGAGGTGTGTTTGGGGTCGTTATGTTGGAATACTGCCCTGCAGCCCAGTCTCTGAAGGGAGGGGATCATGCTCTGCTTCAGTATGTCACAGTACATGTTGGCATTCATGGTTCCCTCAATGAACTGTAGCTCCCCAGTGCCGGCAGCACTCATGCAGCCCCAGACCATGACACTCCCACCACCATGCTTGACTGTAGGCAAGACACACTTGTCTTTGTACTCCTCACCTGGTTGCCGCCACACACGCCTGACACCATCTGAACCAAATAAGTTTATCTTGGTCTCATCAGACCACAGGAGATGGTTCCAGTAATCCATGTCCTTAGTCTGCTTGTCTTCAGCAAACTGTTTGCGGCTTTCTTGTGCATCATCTTTAGAAGAGGCTTCCTTCTGGGATGACAGTCATGCAGACCAATTTGATGCAGTGTGCGGCTTATGGTCTGAGCACTGACAGGCTGACCCCCCACCCCTTCAACCTCTGCAGCAATGCTGGAAGCACTCATACGTCTATTTCCCAAAGACAACCTCTGGATATGACGCTGAGCACATGCACTCAACTTCTTTGGTCAACCATGGCGAGGCCTGTTCTGAGTGGAACCTGTCCTGTTAAACCGCTGTATGGTCGTGGCCACTGTGCTGCAGCTCAATTTCAGGGTCTTGGCAATCTTCTTATAGCCTAGGCCATCTTTGTGTAGAGCAACAATTCTTTTTTTTTCAGATCCTCAGAGTTCTTTGCCATGAGGTGCCATGTTGAACTTCCAGTGACCAGTATGAGAGAGTGAGAGCGATAACACCAAATCTAACACACCTGCTCCCCATTCACACCTGAGACCTTGTAACACTAACGAGTCACATGACACCGGGGAGGTAAAATAGCTAATTGGGCCCAATTTGGACATTGTCACTTAGGGGTGTGCTAACTTTTATTGCCAGCAGTTTAGAGGCTGTGTGTTGAGTTATTTTGAGGGGACAGCAAATTTACACTGTTATACAAGCTGTACACTCACTTCTTTACATTGTAGCAAAGTGTCATTTCTTCAGTGTTGTCACATGAATTTTATTTTTTTATTTTTTAAAGCTGGAGAGTGCAAAATCAGGCTCACTTCTGCATGGAAACCAAAGACCGTGATTTGGTAATAACACGCACCAAAACTCATCCCCACCATCAGGAGTTCTGGTGAAGACCGGTTAGGTCAGTTGTTGCTGGGAGATATCTACTGTTGGGTGAGGGGGGTGCAGTTCCAGCACCTCCTCCAGCACTGAATATATGTAATGGCAAGGGGTGCCGAGGTGTACTAGACGGAATCTATTTTTGCGGGGGGGGGATCTGTTGTTGCTGAGGTCTATTGTTCCTGCTCGGGATCTATTGTTGCAGGGGTGGGTCCTTTCTTGCTGGGGGGTCAGATGTTGCTGGAAAATATCTGTTGGGGGACGCTCAGTTCTGGCACCTCCAGCACTGAATATATGTAATAGGAAGGGGTGCTGAAGTGTGCTGGAGGGTATCTATTTTCGCAGGGGGTCTATTGTTGCTGGTGGGGGATGTATTGTTTCTGGGGGTGGGTCTTAACCGCCTTAGCGGTAATCCCGAGCGTGACTCGGGGTTGATTTTTCATATCAGGAATGGTAACCCCGAGTCACGCTCGGGGTGGATTGCAGAGAGCGCAGCGGAGCTTCTCTTACCTTATCCTGGCGATCCAGCGATGATCTCTCATTGCTGAGACCGCCAGCCGAGAGTCCCGCCGCTCCTCCGTCCCTCCGTCGGTCCGATCACTTCCTAGTTCCGTTCCCTGCAGCAGCAATGCTGCATGGGAGCGGAACTAGGGAGGGAAATTCAAAAAAAAAAAAAAAAAAACGTTACACAAAACACACTTTATATTATATTATATATATATATATATATATATATATGCATATATATATATATATATATATATATATGTATATATATATATATATATATATATATATATGCATATATATATGCATATGCATATATATATGCATATATATATATATATATATATGCATATATATATATATATATATATATGCATGCATATATATATATATATATATATATATATATATATATATATATATATATGCATATGCATATATATATATATATATATATATATATAATATGCACACACACACACACATATATATATATATATATATATATATATATATAAAATTATATTATTGATTCAATTATAATTCATGCGTTATATATTATATATATATATATATATGTGTGTGTATATATATATATATATGTATATATATATATATATATATATATATATATATATATCTATATATATATATATACACACACACACACACACACACATATCTATATATAATATATAATGCATGAATTATAATCTAATCAATAATATAATTTTATTACATATATTATATATTAAATAGTAAAATAATATTATTGATTCGATTATAATTCATGCGTTTGTGTTTCAAATTTATCACATCTGGGATGTCTACTAGAGTCTTGTTTTGGTCAGGTTTAAGTCAGTAATTACTAAGAATTGTAGGCCTATAATACATAACGCCAAATTTCCATGAAAAGAATTGTACCGCTTTTGGTATGTAATTCCAGACATAATCATACCGCCAGGGAGGTTAAGTTGCTGTGGGGTAAGTTGTTGCTGGGAGATATCTACTGTTGGGGGAGGGGTCTATTGTTGCTGGCTGCTTAAGGGTCTATTGATGCTGTCTGTGGGGAAATCTGTTGCTGCTGGGGGTCTATTGTTGCTGGGAGATCTGTTGTTGTTGGGGGGTATTTTGTTGTGAGTGATCCATTGTTGTTGGGGAGATCTATTGTTCCTGGGGAATCTATTGTTGCTGGAGGGTATTTTGTTGCAGGTGGTCCATTGTTGTTGGGGGATCTATTGTTTGTTCCTGGGGGATATTTTGTTGCAGGTGGTCCATTGTTGGGGGGTCTATTGTTGCTGAAAGGTATTTTGTTGCGGGTGACCCATTTTTGTTGGAGGGATCTATTGTTGCTGGTTGGAGGGGACCTATTTTCCTGTTATCATTAACAAATTTCATACAACTTAGTAACTTAGCACCACAAAATGACACTTGGTTCTGTATTCTCTAAAAGGGGCAGTACTGGGAGGTGGGTAGGGGTTGGAACCAAGGGATGGTGATTGGAGGCTGCTAACGGGTCTATTGTAGCTATAGGGGTGCAGGGGGGGAGGAGTCCGCCAGAGAACAGCAGAAACAGGAGAGAAAAGCTATGGGCTGTCAGTGTATTTTCCTCGCTTGCCCCCCCCCCCCCCTTCTCCTGTCAGCAGTGTTGAAGAAGAGAAAGTGACTCTCCTCTGATTCGCTGCCCAGCTTGCTGTTTCCCTCCCCACTGGCCACAGCGTAGAGCCAATCAGAAGAGAGTAAGGAAGCATCATGGGACATGTAGTCCCGGAAGATTGGCGGCCCCATTGATGTCCACAGGCGGATTACAGCCCCCAGCATGCAGTCTGCTAGGGAGAGAGATTGAGAGCCTAGAACCCGGGAAAAGAGGGAGTGAGTGAGGAATTGAGTGCTACAGGGAAAAGAGAGGACTATGCTGGGGGAGGCAAGAGAGAGAGCCACACTGTAGAGGCACCACCAGAGAGAGAGCCACGCTGCCCACCACCATCACAAAGAGAGCCACGCTGTACCCACACTCCCAGAGAGAGAGCCATGCTGTACCCGCACCACTAGAGAGAGAGCCATGCTGTACCCGCACCACTAGAGAGAGAGCCATGCTGCCCTGCACCATCAGACAAAGAGCCATGCTGTACCCACACCACTAGAGAGAGAGCCATGTTGACCCCAAAGCACCATCGATTGAGCCATACTGTACCCGCACCATTAGAAAGAGAGCCACGCTGTCCCCACACCACCAACGAGGGAGCCATGCTGAACCCGCACCACTAGAGAGAGAGCCACGCTGTACCATCTGCGCTTGGAAAGAGAGCGCCACGCTGTACCTGCCCCACCAGAGAGAGAGCCACACTGTACAAGAACCACCAGAGAGGGAGAGAGATGCTGCCCAGCACCACCAGAGAGAGCCACACTGTCCCCACACACCACCAGAGAGGGAGTGATGCTGTACCTGCACCACCAGAGAGAGAGCCACGCTGTACCCTCACAGCCAGAAAGAGAGCGCCACGCTGTACCTGCACCCTCAGTGAGAGATCAACGCTGTACCCACACCACCTGAGAGAGAGCCACGCTGTACAAGAACCACCAGAGAGAGAGAGAGAGATGCTGCCCAGCACCACCAGAGAGAGCCACACTGTCCCCACACCACCAGAGAGGAAGCGATGCTGTACCTGCACCACCAGCAAGAGAGCTATGCTGCCCAGCACCACCAGAGAGAGAGAGCCACGCTGCCCAGTACCACCAGAGAGAGAGCTACGCTGCCCAGTACCACCAGAGACAGAGCCACGCTGCCCAGTACCACCAGAGAGAGAGCCACACTGCCCAGTACCACCAGAGAGAGAGCCACGCTGCCCAGTACCACCAGAGAGAGAGCCACACTGCCCAGTACCACCAGAGAGAGAGCCACGCTGCCAAGTACGACCAAAGAGAGAACCACACTGCCCAGCACCACCAGAGAGAGATCCACGCTGCCCAGCACCACCAGAGAGAGAGCCACGCTGCCCAGTACCACCAGAGAGAGAGCCACGCTGCCCAGCACCACCAGAGAGAGAGCCACGCTGCCCAGTACCACCAGAGAGAGCCACACTGCCCAGTACCACCAGAGAGAGAGCCACACTGCCCAGTACCACCAGAGAGAGAGCCACGCTGCCCAGTACCACCAGAGAGAGAGCCACGCTGCCCGGCACCACCAGAGAGAGAGCCACGCTGCCCAGTACCACCAGAGAGAGCCACACTGCCCAGTACCACCAGAGAGAGAGCCACACTGCCCAGTACCACCAGAGAGAGAGCCACGCTGCCCAGCACCACCAGAGAGAGAGCCACACTGCCCAGTACCCCCAGAGAGAGAGCCACGCTGCCCAATACCCCCAGAGAGAGAGCCATGCTGCCCAGCACCACCAGAGAGAGAGAGAGCCACACTGCCCAGTACCACCAGAGAGAGAGCCACACTGCCCAGTACCAACAGAGAGAGAGCCACGCTGCCCAGTACCACCAGAGAGAGAGCCATGATGCCCAGCACCAGAGAGAGCCACACTGCTCAGCACCACCAGAGAGAGTAAGACTGAGCCACTGCCAGGGTACAGACGTGCTACACTACTGAGCAGAGTAAGTCTGGTAAGAGGGCCTGTTGGCCATTATCTATCACTGCTCCTAGGGACTGAGCCATTAGGAAGTACCTAACCTGCTATCCTGCCAGCCCAAAAATAGGGAGTGTGGGGGGGGGGGCACCATGTTTTAGCACACCAGGTGACACCAACCCTACTGGCACCACTGTAGATGAGCCTCCTTTGTAGTCCTGCAAATCCCCCAGAACTGGTCTCTCTCTGGCGCTGACAATGCGGGAACGTTGTGCCGCCACGAGCCTTCAGAAGGACCTCATTTACGGGCATTTAGCTCAGCATGGGAGCCCAGCTGGGGCGGCTATTTCTGGGCCTCTCTTTCAGAAGCATTTATCCCAAAGTGGGAATTAGGAGCCGGGTCTGAGGTACAATAAAGTCCCAGTAATTACCATCATTAGGCTGAAACTTTGCGCTGAAATGCCGCGGCAGATTTTACTGCGAGAAGCCGCTGAATGGGAAAGGTTTTGTGTTTTGACAAAATACTCATTTCCAGGTACTTTTCCGGAGATGGAAATTATTTATTTTTTTCATGAGGTTTTTACATTTTTACTCGCTGCCACCTCCACAATGCTGTATGCTGGGAAATGCACCCGGATCCCCTCCTGAATGATCACAGCAAAGTTCCTGCAAATTATCAGCATAGAACAAAGACAAAGTTAAAGGTGCTTTTTTCAAAAGTTGCGTTGGGCATTAGATGGTTCCTAAAGATGTCTAAAGATTTCTTTTATTATCTCCCAGGCAGGTGACAATGCTCCCCCGGACAATGGCTTCATCTGCTTTCCTCTCCAGAAGGACAATGCTATATTTGTTCAGGCATCAGCATGTGTTCACAAATGCCTGACACAGATCAGCCCCTGCTGCAGCCTCTCTCCTTTGGAATTGGCTGTAAATTAGGCTGGCCATAAACTTGAGGATCTCTTTCAAAATCTTTTGATTGCCCCAAATAGGATCTCTCCTGTCGGCTATTTTATTCGGACAGCCGCTACCTGTGGCTGTCTGAATACCCAAACACTGGCTGCATCTGATGGAGACACTGTACATCCGAGAGTTTTCCGACACGGCAACCTATGGCTCGAATTTTGGCTGGTTCATCAGGAACTGGCCAATATTTAATCTATGCATGGTCAACTTTTGCATGTTGCAATCCAGAGAAGGTGGAAATGCTTTCTCCTGCCTGCAGCAGACTGATGACATCATCTCAGCCTAGGCAGGTTACTTTCCCATACATGAAGCAAAGACACTTCCACTTGCCAGCAGCAGATTGATGACATCATCTCAGCCTAGGGAAATCACTTCACTCTACCTGCAGCAAACTGATGACATCATCTCAGCCTAGGCAGTTTACTTTCCCATACATGAAGCAAAGTCATTTCCACTTGCCGACAGCAGACTGATGACATCATCTCAGCCTAGGCAAATCACTTCACTCTACCTGCAGCAAACTAATGACATCATCTCTGCCTAGGCAAATCACTTTGTCCTACCTGTAGCAGAATGATGACCTCATCTCAGCCTGGAAGGTTACCTCCTCCTACCTGCAGCAGACTGATGACATCATCTCAGCCTAGGCAGGTCACTTCCTCTTACCTGCAGCAGACCGCTGACATCATCTCAACCTAGGCAGGTCACTCCCTCCTACCTGCGGCAGACTGATGACATCATCTCAGCCTAGGCAGGTCACTTCCTCTTACCTGCAGCAGACCGCTGACATCATCTCAACCTAGGCAGGTCACTCCCTCCTACCTGCGGCAGACTGATGACATCATCTCAACCTAGGCAGGTCACTCCCTCCTACCTGCGGCAGACTGATGACATCATCTTAATCTAGTCAAATCACTTCCTCCTACCTGCAGCTGACTGATGACATCATCTCAGCCTAGGTTGGTCACTTCCTCTTAACTGCAGCAAAGTCACTTCCATCTACTGGTAGCAGACTGATGACATCATCTCTGGCTTGACAAATCACTTTCTCCTACCTGCAGCATACTGATGACATCATCTCAGCCTAGGCAGGTCACTTCCTCTTACCTGCAGCAGACCGATGACATCATCTCAACCTAAGCAGGTCACTCCCTCCTACCTGTGTCAGACTGATGACATCATCTCAGCCTAGGCAGGTCACTTCCTCTGACCTGCGGCAGACTGATGACATCATCTTAATCTAGGCAAATCACTTCCTCCTACCTGCAGCTGACTGATGACATCATCTCAGCCATGACAGGTCACTTCCTCCTAACTGCAGCAAAGTCACTTCCATCTACTGGTAGCTGACTGATGACATCATATCTGCCTCTGCAAATCACTTCCTCCTACCTGCAGCAGACTGATGACACAATCTCAGCCTAGGTAGGTCACTTCCTCCTAACTGCAGGAAAGTCACTTCCATCCACTGGTAGCAGACTGATGACATCATCTCTGCGTCAACAAATCACTTCCTCTTACCTGCAGTAGACTGATGACATCATCTCAGCCTGAGCAGGTCACTCCCTCCTACCTGTGGCAGACTGATGACATCATCTCAGCCTATGCAGGTCACTTCCTCCTACCTGCAGCAGACTGATGACATCATCTTAGCCTAGGTAGGTCACTTCCTCCTAACAGCAGAAAAGTCACTTCCATCTACTGGTAGCAGACTGATGGCAACTTACTTCCTCCTACCTGCAGCAGACTGATGACATCATCTCAGCCTGGGCAAGTCACTTCCCCCTACCTACACCAGACTGATGACATCATCTCAGCCTAGGCAGGTCACTTCCTCCTACCTGCAGCAGACTGATGACATTATCTAATTCTAGGAAGGCCACTCATTTCTACCTGTTGCAAACTGATGATATCATCTCAGCCTAGGCAGTTCACTCCCTCCTATCTGTGGCAGACAGATGACATCATTTCTGCCTAGGTAGGTCACTTCCTATTTACTGCAGCAAAGTCACTTCCATCTACTGGTAGCAGACTGATGACATCATCTCTGCCTCGGCAAATCACTTCCTCTTACCTGCAGCAGACTGATGACATCATCTCAGCCTAGATAAAGTTACTGGACTGCAGCTCAAAAACAGATTTTCTAAAAAATGTGATCCTGTTTCTATATATTGTTATATGTCAGTGATTCGTTCCTGCAGACTTGTAAAGTTACATTTCAAGTGAAGTTCGACTTTAAATCCTAAAAGACAAAGGTCATCTGTTACTCCTTCTCCCTTCTCTTCCCACAACCTCATTCAGCTCTGGGCTGAGCAGTTCAGATGTGAAGTATTGGGGTGAAATGGGCGCCTGTTTAGAGCCGAATGTGCTCAGCGTAACGAGGGAGAGTAACAACCAACACATTCATGACTCCAGGACTCCGGATAGCCGAGAGGCTGAAGAGAAGAACATGGAGGAGATCACAGTGTGACTGCTTTGCATGTCTGCCCCGAGGCTGAGACCATCTCCAAACAAAGGGCCTTTCAATGCTCCCTGCCCCACTTTTCACATAAAGGAGAACGATTATCACACTGAAAATCAGCAGCGAACGCGGCGTTCAACATTCCATTCCGAACACTCGCCGTCTTTTTTTTTTATGACCGTGATCTACCCATAGTAATGTCAAACCTCACCTTGGAAAGCAAGACTAGGTACCACCTAGGGATGCCACTTTTTCTTCAAGTCAAACCTAAACACTTTAGCAGCGCACAGCAACTTTGTTTTTTTTCTTAGCGTACATTATAGGATTGTAACAGATATGGGCACTCCAAAGAGAATAGTAATAAGGCGTGCATAGTGACCACCTCACCCTCCTATCAGCCCCTGTTCCGAGCCACATTCCTGTCTGAATATCATGTCCAGGTTTCAGGGGGGTGGAAACCCGGACACAGGGTCGGGACAAGGAGGGACGGCTGCCCTCGGCACCGTGGTATCATTTGAGGTAGGGGGGCACCACAAGGATATTGGGGGGAGGCGATTCTTCTTGGGAAGGGGAATTTGTGTGTGGGGGGGGGGGGATTCATGTTGGGAAGGGGAATTTGTGGGGGGAGGGGGCGCGAGACAGGATTTAAGAATTGTTCTAGGAGGGCAAATTTAGGGAGGTGTGCGTTTGGGGGGATTTGTGGGTTATTTGGGGATTGGGGATTTGTGTTGGGAGGTGGAAGGTTCCCATCATTTTACAGAACTGACTGGAACACTTGCGTTGCCATGGGCAATCTTCCAGGTGCACTTCAATCTTCATCCCACTCTCCCTACCTCCCGCAGAGCTGACCTCACACTTGGCTTAAGATTTGAACAAAAGTTCCGGGCAAAAAAATGGAGATTTCCGACATTTTCTTTGGCCATTGCCACGGGCAACTGACCAAGTAACCCATGGCAAAATCCCGGATGAGCCCCCCAAATGTAGCAGAATTCCCAGCCATTTTGCTGGATGTGGGTCAGCCAGGGTTACCGCTAGCAACAACAGCACATTTAAGCATGTTCTCCAAGTGTGAGCACTAAGACAAGAAACAGTCCAGCATCTTTGGGTTTTGCATTTATTTAGGAACTTGGATTGGAGAAGGGAATGAGTGGGATACTCCTCTGGCTCAACTATTCACAAAGTAATGGGACAATTGAGAAAAATGCCTCTTGACGCTGACCTGATGCCAGCTGAATGCCGGTCAATGACGTTGGGCGCTTGTTAACGCTAACTTGCTGTCTGTTAACACTTAACTGACTTTGACACTCCCTGGTGACACAAAGTCCTTTGTACTGCTCCCTTTAGCCCTCCTGGCTGAGGTAGCTACATGTAAACACTGATGCAACTCTTAACTCTTCAGGGCCCACACTGTCATCCTCTTTACAGACTTCTCTTCAGGGCTTAGACTCTGGCACCCCCTTTCTAAGCCCCCTCTACTGGCTAGCTGGCTCCTGGATCCCTCTGACCTTCCAGAGTGGTCCCCTGTCCTAGGCAGACCCCTGGGCAGTTTACAGTACTCACGACTCTGCTTTCCTGGAAATGTCCACCCCAACGACTCTACTTGGTCCTCAGCACACTGGATCCCTCTCTGCAGCTCAGCTCAACCTGTTGTCCTCTAGGCCGACCACCCAGGACACCTTCCTCTCGCTGACAGGAGGAGAGACATCTGGGACTCTGCTTCCCACCAAAGACACCCTGTCATGTGCTCCCCTTAGACTTATATCCCCTCCCAGGATGCCTTGCGGCATATTCTGCCCTCTGGGATAGATACAAGCCCTGGTGTGCTATTGGTCAGGTTTCCTCCACTGTCCAATGAGAGCCCTCATTTTACACAGTGGGGAGACTCCCCAAGCTCAACAGGCACACCTGGGAACACATGACAGCCTAGCTGAACAATCAAAGCCCACCTGATAAGCAGACAAGGCCCCTCTCTATAGTTTGCCTAGCACCTACCTGTGAGGGTGCTACATCTAGATGTGCTTACTAACTGTGTGGGGGATGAACTGAACAGATGCAGAGAGAGATCGGTGTTTCAGCTTATCTTAGCTGAATCACACGATCATTCTGACAGGAGAGCCATCTTACATTGTTTACATTCCAGACGGCTCTCCTGTCAGTTTTGCCAAAGATCGTGGGAGGCCGGCAGCGATTGAGCCCGCTCCTCCCATGGTCTGCCTTCTGCCGGGTCTAATCACAGTGGGAGCACGACTCCGGTGGCGTGCGCGTGCCACCAAAACCGTTTGCACATAATCACCTAGATCTACGTGATTATGCGCAGCCGAGCCGTCCTGCCACAGTAAATCTGTGTGGGGCAGTCGGCAAGTGGTAAAGGGGGCGTGGCAAGAGGGTGCGTTCTATGACTACATACTTTTGCTAATAGAGGTCCCTCATTCATATCTCAAAAAGTTGGGAGGTATGCAACCCTAGTACCACCAGGGACTGAATGGTGCTCATTCTCCAACCTGGCCAATCAAATCTTTCACAAGAAGGGACTGATGGGGGACATCTGTAGAGATTGTACAGATGTGCAACTGCCATCCTCTTGGGCCATAACCAGCCAACAAACTTCCTTTGATATGAAGGCATTCTTAAATGGGGAAGCCCTGCTTGTTTGCTTCCTTCCCCCCTCCGCTGCCACATTTGGCACCTTTTGGACAGGAAGGGGGAGTGGATACTTGTCAAAACCAGGTGGCTGAGCCTGACGTGCAGAGGTAGCCTAGCGGGATCCAGTAAAACAGGAACAAGGACAGATCACACTGGTGGTAGACACGGGCTAGCCAGGGGTGCGGAGTGACAGCAGATCTTCACCAGAGCCTCTGATGGTGAGGATGGATTTTGCTACGTGCTGAACACCAGGTCACGGTCCCCAGGGTCGCCCCACCAGGGCGTGAACAAGTCCAGAACCATAAGCAGATAAGCCGCCGAGGATAAGGCAGGAGAGTAGTCACAGGAACACAGGTCAGGGCAGGCAGCAAGCAGACAAAGTAATGGACAAGTTGGGAGGTCAATCAGGAAGTCAACAGGATACAGCAGGTTCAGGATAAGGAGTACAGGTAAAGGAACAAGTGTGTCAGTCACCTTTATATAGGCCACATATGGCGCCAAATCATGACGCTATTGCGTTTCGTGCATGAGCATTGGCGAACCCAAGTTCGCCATTAAACCGGAATGAGTGAATTTGCGCATGCGCATTCTCGTACACCCCTGGGCGATCTACGAAATTCCCGGCCCCTCCTCCTCCCCCCCTGCTGCCTTCTGGGAGACACACACAGGTCACAGAAGACAGCGGGTCCATTCAGAAAGCGCAGCACGACTTATGCATGCGCAGTAAGAAACAGGCTGCTAGGCCACATGGCTTAATTTCCTGTTTCCTAATAAAAAATGCCGGCGCCTGGACCCCGAGCCGATGGACGGATGCCAACATTGCGGGATACCAGGACAGGTAAGTGTCCTTATATTAAAAGTATTTGGAGCTGCTGACTTTTCATTTTTTTCCCCCTCCAGGCTGGAACTCTTCTTTAAAGCGGAACATTACTCTCCCAAACAACATTGATTATGTTTAATCCTTGTGCTGCTAGCATTAATAAATAGATAGGAAAGCATATTATATTTTCTTGCTTTAAACTTTTTTTTTTTTTTTTTTTTAATTTCTTCAGTTATTTTCTGGTTTCTTGCCTAGGCAAATTATGTCATACATCCCAGGAGTCTTCAGGAGGGGAGGAGGGGTTTTCTCAGTGCAAAGCAAAAGAGAAGGCGCTTCTAAGTGCAGTAAACACAAGACTTTAATAGCCAAAACAATATTAAAAACACTTACAAGATGTACAAATGTACAGGCTCATCCATGTGTATATATACTGTATCCATGTGTACATATGGCGTCCAGCAGGAGGGTTCCCTTCAGAATGGTGAAAGCTGTGAATAGTGTCTTAAATCGGCCAGCAGTGGAGACCTCTGTATGGAGATCCTGGAAGGGCAGCGGCACTATCGGGCCCAGCGTGGAACGCACCAAGGAAGTGACGTCAGTAATTGCATGCATCCATTCTAAATGATTCTGTAAACATTATTTTTCAAAAGCTTTAATGAACATTATAAAAAAGAAGATGGCGGTTTTATCTGGCAATATGGAAACGGCATTCAAATTGCCCCAGTGGAGCATGGTGGAAAAACCTGTTCGTGCTCATCGAATTTGCTATAGTTTTTTTTTTCCAGCTTGCAATTCAGTCTTTCAATAAAATGTATATAAGTTGTCAAATTATTGCCCAGTTTGTTCTGGGAGGGGTGAGAGGAAGGTTACTGAATGATGGCACCTACAGCCATAAAAACTCCACAAACATGAACCAATCTATTGGAAACGGAAAAACAGTTTTGGCTGCAACTAGGCTTTCCAGCTCCCTTTTAGAGTCCATTCACACTGCCGCAACTTGTGAGGCGACTTGTGTGCCCTCAGGTCGCCCCAAGTCGCTTGACATAACAAAAGCAATGTTAATCAATGAGTGCCATCTTAATTGGCACTACTGAAGTCGCTTCGACTTCAGAAAAGGGTCCTGTACTACTTTGAGGCGACTTGTATCCGACTTGTCCCATAGACTTCAATGGGAGTTGCCTCCTTATCTTATTTGAAGCGACTTGTGATCCTACTTTCCATTAAAATGGTCCTGAACCAGAAAAAAAGATCATTTTTCTTAGAATTTTTAGTAGCCAGGGATGGGGCTCCGCTCCACCTGGGCGTTTTTGTTGCAGGTGTTTATCGGGCATTTTTTGGGCGTCTTTGGAGGCAGGCATGACATCTGAACTTCTGTGTAGGGGTATATATACACACACACATATGTATATATACACATACAAACATATAGGTGTAATAGGAGCGGAGCCACATCCCTGCAAATAATTTAATTAGCACATGGATGTGGCTCCGCTCCTATTACACCTATATGTGTGTATGTGTATATATACATATATGTGTGTGTGTATATATATATATACCCCTACACAGGAGTTCAGATGTCATGCCTGCCTCCAAAGACGCCCAAAAAATGCCAGATAAACGCCTGCAACAAAAACGCCCAGGTGGAGCGGAGCCCCATCCCTGCGCTACTAAAAATTCTAAGAAAAATGATCTTTTTTTTCTGGTTCTGGACATTCTACAGAGCTGAAACTTCACAGGTACACTTTTAGACCCCCCAGACACTAATCCAAAGAAATCTCTTTTTTTTTTTCAATAATTTTTTCAATAATTGGCTCTCTATCAAAAACGACAATTTTTAAGAACTTTTTTGTGTGTGATTGAGCATGACCCAGAACCATCATATTCTGATTGGCCAAATACAAAGTCGTACAAAGTCGTCTATCATACAAGTCGCGCTGAATTCACGCAAAGTCGCGCTGAAAGTCGCGCTAACAAGTCGCCCCTTATGAGGCGACTTTCTGGTCGCGGCAGTGTGAATGGGGTCTTAGACTTTTGAGTTCTGTTGCAGTGCGTCACTGCGTTCGTGTTCATGTTCAGTATTTTTTACATCGATGTGCATTGGCAGCCAATTTATTTGGAATGGTCTGCCAAGACTCCGGACATGACCGTAATGCAATGCACCAAAGCGAACGGCATGTGATTGCGGCATGCTATAGCACGGGAGCGTTGCCTGCTGGTAATGCATTGGGATAGAATAATAAATGTATGCAACGGATGTAGACTGCGATAATGCTTAGAAGTTTACTGCGCGTTACCACGACTAAAGGAGGTCTAAAGGAGGCCACAAAGAGGCTTGTTGACGAGGAGGGAGCTTCGGAAGAGCATTTTGTTTACAAAAGTACTCGTACCCTTTAAGCCCCACAAACTACAAAATGAAATTGTGGACAGAAGATTAATGTAAGAGATAACGGCCCGTCCATTTAATCCCGGTGAAAGATTAAGAGCAGGAAGACCGGCTCCCTGAAGCTTTCAATTAGCGAAGTGACTTTATCCACGGGATGACCCGTCATGACACAGAACTGGTTACACATTCAGATGTTTGTCTCCGCTTCCCAATAAAACCACTTTGCCAAATGAAACCTGCGCAGCCCCGGGTACCTTCGTCCCCCCCCAAGGGAAAACCTGACTCGGCAGGCTCGACCTGTACTCCGGGCCCCTAAGGCAGATGATTCAGATGCATTAAAGGGTCAGTAAACCTACCATACAAATGACCTCAGGGTAAAACGCTTTCTAATTCCATTCCAAAGTATTTAGGTGAAAGTTCCCCTTCTTGCTCAAAACTTGAAATATTTACTATGATATTGCTGTGAAGTACAATGCAGCCGGTTGTTTTATGCAGGGCTTTTTTTCTCAGAGAATAGGTGCAGGAACTCCTCCCTTCTGAGTCACCCCTTGACTCCATCCCCTACCCACCTCCAAACACCGTTCCTTGGTTTCACCTCTTACCCACCTCCCAGTACCACCCCTTTTAGAGAATTAACAAGAAAGGTAATATAATAGATCTAGAAACAACGGACACCCCAGCGACAATAGATCCTCCCCTGCAACAATGGACTTCCAACAGTCAGCATCAATAGACCCTCCAGCAGCCAGCAACATTAGACTCCTCCCTCAACAATAGATCCCTCCCAGCAATGATTGATGCCCTGCAACATAAGACCCACCCCAGCAACAATAGATACCCAGAGTTGTATAAAGTGCTCGAAACCCATACTTGAGTAAAAGTACAAGTGCTCGATCAAAAAGTGACTTGAGTAGAAGTGGAAGTGCTCGATCAAAAAGTGACTTGAGTAGAAGTACTAAAGTATTCAACATTTTTTGTACTTAAGTATTGCAAGTAGTTTTTTTAAAAAATTTTGCTACTCAAGTACTGAAAGTAAAAGTACCAGTAGTTTTTAAAAAAAAAAATGCTACTCAAGCACTGAAAGTAAAAGTACAAGTACTGTGTTATGTAGTTATTAAAGAAAGAAGTCAAAAGTTTGAACATCATATTGTTTTTTATTACTTCAAATGCAGCTTTTATTTATACATACAGTAGCATTTATTTTTGTATTTTCGTATGCGCTGATAATACACATGTTTTGAGCTTCATGAAACCTGCCATCTACTGTTCTGGCACTGGTATTTTTTATAATAGTAACGAGTAACTATGCAGCACAAAAAAAAAATATCGGAGTAGAAGTATTGAAATCATCGAAAAAATGTAGTGAAGTAAAAGTGGAAGTAGGAGAAAAAAATTATACTCTAGGAAAGTACAGATACCGCCTTTCCGTACTTAAGTACAGTAGTGAAGTAGTTCTACTTAGTTACTATACATCTCTGTAGATACCCCACCAACAACAACAGACTTCCCCAGCAACAATAGATCCTCTGCGCAAATAGATCCCCTCTAGCAATACTAGATTCCCCAGTAGCCAGCATCAATAGACCCTCCAGCAGCAAGCGGCAAAGACCTCTCCCTCAACAATAAATCCCTCCCAGCAACAACTGACCCACCAGCAACATAAGACCCACCCCAGTAACAATACATCCTCCATGAGCAACAGAAGACCTCCCCAGCAACTATAGACCCCCATCCTCCGCAAAAATAGATCCCATCCAGCAACAATAGATTGCATATTAGCCAGCATCAACAGACCCTCCAGCACACCGGAGCATCCCTTGCCATTACATACATTCAGTTCTGGAGGTGCCGGACCTGCATTCCGCCACGTTCCTGCTGAAAAAAAGCCCTGGTTTTATGTCTTCAACCAGTGGAGACCAGTGGAAGCTCACTAGAGCAGCCTATCTCAACTATTTTTGATCATGGTGGAACCCTTCAAATAAATGTTGGGTCTCAGGGAACCCCTGTTAATATTTGCTGGGTCTACACCTCACAGTACATTGACATGAACAAATAATAAAAAATACCTAAACTATTTGACACCCAGGGTTCCTCTATACAACAAGTTGGTTTATAGTAATATAATAATAATGGGCAGAAGTATAAGTCTGGATCGGGGCTGATGCCATTATAGTGTAAGCTTTTGGAGCACATAGGCAGGGCCAGAGTAAGGGGTGGGCAAGAGGGCTAGGCACCCTGCATGCAGTGCATTCATGCAAGAGTGGCGGGCACCACATGCACGCTCTGGGGGCTGGCAACCAGTGGTCTACGACTTCACTTCAGCATTGAGAGCTACAATGCACCCACTCTCTGCTTAATCCAATCTCAGCTGACATGAAGAGCCCACTTTGCATGTGCAACCACCTCCCACCTGCTAGAAAGTAAGCAGTTGGCCACACATACACAGTGCATTCTCCATGCCAACCACGGCCAGCCTGAGCAAGGGGATGGAGTTTGGGCGCAGGGTGGTATGCTCATTCTACATCATGCAATAGCAGTGGGGGGAGGGGGGCACAGTTCTGCATCTTTGCTCTGGGCCCTGGACAAAATCCTTACATTACTGCAGGCAAGTCTCTTCTTCAGGCATTAATCCAAGTCACCCTTCATGGTACAACACTCTGCTATTGTAATAACGGCCAGAGAACAGCGTTCCCTCACATTGGTGGTTCATTGAAAAGAGTTGCCTTTTGGTGGTATTTGATCACCTCTGCGATTTTTATTTTTTGCGCTATAAACAAAAAAATGTAACAATTCTGAAAAAAAAAAAAAAAAAAACAATATTTTTCACTCTCTGCTATATAACATTCCTAAAAAAAAGGTAAAAATCTAATTTTTTTAACATTTTAGGCCAATTTGTATTCTGCTACATATTTTTGACTGGTTTGCGCAAACGTTATTGATTCTACTAACTATGATTTATGTCATTTTTATTGTTTTGTTTTTTACTAGTAATGGCGGCAATCTGCGATTTTTAGCGAGACTTTGACATTGCGGAAGACAGATCGGACCCCTGACTGACATTTTTGACCCTTTCGGGGGGACCAGTGACATTACTACAGTAATCCGTGCTAAAAATATGCACTCTTACTGTAATAATGACACTGGCAGGAAAGGGGTTAACACTGTGGGTGATCAAGGGGTTAAATGTGAGCCTAGGGGAGTGATTCTAACTGTATGGGGGATGGGCTTGTGGAATGACCACAGAGACATATGATCCTATATAGAAGGATCACAGGAGCTGTGTTTATAACAGCCGACCGTTCTTCTCTCTCAGCGGGGAGCGATCGCGGGTGTCAGGCGGCAATCGGAGCCTCCTGACCCGTGCATCAGAGTCCCCGCTGACGAATGGGGGCGGAGCATGCCGCTGGCGGCCCAAGCTCGCCCCCTAGCTGCAGGCGTGCAACCGACGTAGCCCTACATTGGTTCATGCAGGAGGGGCTGCCTGCCGCAGTATATCTGCGGAGGGCGGTCCGGAAGCGGTTAACAAAGCCACATAACAGCACCAGACTGTCACAGATTTAAGCACTGATTCCACTGACCTTTAAAGTGGTTATAAAGGCTGAAGGTTTTTTACCTTCATGCATTCATGCAGGTGAAAAAACTTCTGTGTGCAACGCACCCCCCAGCCCCCCTCCCCCCAATCCTTACCTGAGCCCCCTCTGATCCAACGATGTTCACGATAGCCTTAGCTGTGTTGGGACTCTTCCTCCTTATTGGTTGAGACAGCAGAGGGAACCCATTGGCTCCCACTGCTGCTAATCACAGCCAGTGAATCAATGAGCCAAGTTAGGAGAGAGCAGGGGGACAGAGCCGAGCCACTGCTCTATGTGTCTTATGGACGCATAGAGCAGTGGCACGGAAGCGAGCACGCAGTGGTGCCCCCAGGGCAAACAGGTTTCTCTGGGGGCACTGCTCGAGGGGGAGGAGCTAGAAGCACCAGCAGGGTACCTAAAAGGAAGGGGTTTGAGTATTTTTTTTTTAAATTACAAACATGTTATACTTACATGCTCTGTGCAGTGGTTTTGCACAGAGCAGGTAAGTATAACATGTTTGTTATTTAAAAAAAAAAAAGGAAAAAAAGAAAAACAAGCTTTAGTATCACTTTACTGCTGAACTCCAGGCAAATATAATAAAATACACAAATTAAAACAGCTCTCACAGTACAGCAGGGCTCAGACAGGCAGAAAGAGAAGCAGCACAAGCAGCCAATCTTTTGCTTGCTTATAGGAGGAGACAGCAGAGTGACAGGGAGATAAGCTCAACGACCTGCTGCTTCTTCGATCTCTGTGACAAGTTGGGGGGAGGGACAAGATCTGAGAAAAATCAGGTCTCCTGCCTTGCAAGACGGGGCTGTGCTGTGTGGCAAAGCTGTGTAAATCTCAGGACTAGATGGACAGAAATACAAATCATTTGGCAGGTCAAATGGCTCTTATATACACTATATTACCAAAAGTATTGGGACGCCTGCCTTAACACGCACATGAACTTTAATGGCATCCCAGTCTTAGTCCGTAGGGTTCAATATTGAGTTGGCCCACCCTTTGCAGATATAACAGCTTCAACTCTTCTGGGAAGGCTGTCCACAAGGTTTAGGAGTGTGTCTATGGGAATGTTTAACCATTCTTCCAGAAGCGCATTAACTTGCTTTGTGTAAGACTGGGATACCATTAAAGTTCATGTGTGTGTAAAGGCAAGCGTCCCAATACTTTTGGTAATATATTGTGTATGTATTTTATTGCTCATTTAGCTGAAGCTTAAATCAGTAAATCAGCAAAATCGTAGGTTCATCCCTAATTATCTTCTCCTCTCCTGTATGGACGAGTCTTGCTGGATCAGAAGGTATGACATCATAAAGCGGCCGGCCTCTCAGGTACAGGCGCTACTGCTGACATTATTGACACAAAAGAGCCTGCTGTAATGGGGATAAAGACTGCGATGTATGGTCAATGGAGCCTGTCCTTGCCAATACAATGTAATGAATGACTCCCATAGAGAGTGACCTTATGAACCAGTCCCTGCTGCAGAACCGGTTATATGCAAACAACTGAAATATTTGCCCTAAATGCATTCACATTGTCTATCGCCGCCGATAGCCGGCCGCCCCATTTATTTATTTTATGATCTGCAGTAAAAACTACAATCACCTCCAAAATGTTCCCGGGCCCCATTGTGTTGGGTGCGGGGGGGGGGGGGGGGGGGGCGGAGTACGCTCCACAGACCGACCCATCTGACCTCACCGCACATTTTAGGATTGTTGACGACACGGCCACAGACAGACAAGACGCTTTTTGATAAGATTTACAAATATTCGCTGAAAGTTCAATCAATATTCTTTATCACCAGGGTCACAGAAGGAGCAGAAGGAAGACAGCCTGCAATCACTTGCTGACCAGGCCTTTTCCAGAAATTTTTGTTTACAGGTTTAAACTAGTACTTTTTACTAGAAAATTACTTTGAAAACGATATATATATATATTTTTTTAGCAGAGACCCTAGAGAATAAAATTGTTTCAATATTTTATGTCACATTGTATTTGCGCAGAGGTCTTTAAAATGCAATTTTTGGGGAAAAAAATACACTTTAAATAATTTAAAAAAAAAACACTAAAGTTAGCTCAACTTTTTTTTTGTATATTGTAAAAGATGAGATAGATGCCTAATATTTAATGCATTACAATTGCGCACTATCTATCTATTACAATCTATCTATCTATAATCTATCTATCTAATTACAATGTATTGATCAATCTATCTATCTATTCCTATCTATTTATCTATCTATCTATCTACATACAATTTATTGATCAATCTATCTATCTATTACTATCTATCTATCTATCTATCTATCTATCTATCTATCTATCTATCTATCTATCTATCTATCTATCTATCTATCTATCTATCTATCTATCTATCTATCTATCTATCTATCTATCTATCTATCTATCTATCTTTCTATCTATCTATCTAACTATTTACAATTTATT
This sequence comes from Pelophylax lessonae, assembly GCF_965119305.1. Taxonomy (NCBI): domain Eukaryota; kingdom Metazoa; phylum Chordata; class Amphibia; order Anura; family Ranidae; genus Pelophylax; species Pelophylax lessonae. Next base: position 46,647 of record NW_028119888.1, on the reverse strand, counting down.
GATCAATCTATGTATCTATTACAATCTATCTGCTATCTATCTATCTATCTATCTATCTATCTATCCATCTATCTATCTATCTATCTATCTATCTATCTATCTATCTATCTATCTATCTATCTATCTATCTATCTATCTATCTATCTATCTATCTATCTATCTGTCTGTCTGTCTATCTATCTATCTATCTAATTACAGTCTATTGATCTATCTATCTATCTATCTATCTATCTATCTATCTATCTATCTATCTAATTACAGTCTATTGATCTATCTATCTATCTATCTATCTATCTATCTAATTACAGTCTATCTATCTATCTATCTATCTATCTATCTATCTATCTATCTATCTATCTATCTATCTATCTATCTATCTATCTATCTATCTATCTATCTATCTATCTATCTACAATTTATTGATCAATCTATGTATCTATTTCTTTCTATCTATCTATCTATCTATCTATCTATCTATCTATCTATCTATCTATCTATCTATCTATCTATCTATCTATCTATCTATCTATCTATCTATCTATCTATCTATCTATCTATCTATCTATCTATCTATCTATCTATCTATCTATCTATCTATCTATCTATCTATCTATCAGCCCTGGAGCTGTACATACATTTGCACACAATGTGGAGGATCCTGTTGACAAGGAAGACCTGCAGCTGTATTTGCAGAGCTTGATGGGTATTAAATACCCCTAAATCTCGGCTGCCTCTTTAAAATAACAAAATCCAGGGAGCCTCCATTGTGTTTGTTCAGCCTAAATCCACAAAAGGTTGACAATAACAATGCAAATGGCAGAGCCGGTTCCAGATGGGTCCGTCTTAAGCAGGATGTTCAATTAAGTTTAACGAACAAACCCGAAGTCCATACTTTGCATTTCAGGATATTCAGCGCTGGAGGCCTTGCTGATGGATGTTGAACTTTTCTCTCCATATAATTCCTTCCCCATCAAGGTGACTTTCTAATCCAAACACTAGCTAAAGATGACGGAGGCGCCGTATCACCATCATGGGTTCATGGTTGGGTCACCAGGACGCTTGTTTTCTTTCTCACATAATCATTGGGGAACTTAGGCTTACAGAGGCAAAGGGAGCATTTTTATTTATATTATATGTCATAGGAACCCTTGCAATCATTTCAGTTTTTTGGGGAATTACTTCTTACATTGGTGATCAGTGAGAAGAATGTTCCTTACATTGGTGGTCAGTGGGAAGCAGTGGCGACCCGTGCCAGGGCGCCGCCCCCCTAAAGAAAAGGAAAAAAAAAAAAGACAAAAAGAACAATAAAGTTCGGGAAAAAAAAAATTGGTTCGCCGGCCTGACCTGCCTATGTGGTGGCTAAAGGGGGGGTGGGGTTTACGACCCAGAAGAGGCGCTGATTGGCTGCCTTCTGGGGGCGTAACCTGGGCGCAGCAAAGAGCGCTTGGCCACCCCCACCTTCGTTGTATCCTGGCTGTGATTGGTCCAGTCTCCAGCCTGGACCAATCATCATCCAGGACATCGCCGACGTCGCAATGGGGGCGGTGACGGTGCGTGCGTCAGTCACTCACCGTCACCGCCGCTCAGAGAAGAGGAGAGGTCGCCCGCCGGTTCCCGCCGCAGAGGAGAGGCCGAGACGAGGGAGAAGGACCCGCCGCAGAAGAGGAAGTATCGAGGAGGGAAGAAGCCGCCGCTGGGAGCCGAGCCGCCGCCAGGTAAGTTTGAAGGGAGCACGCACGCTGGTCTCTGCATTGATTGGGGGACAATGCTGTGGGCACTCTGCAATCATTGGGGTACAATGCTGTGGGCACTCTGCAATCATTGGGGTACAATGCTGTGGCACTCTGCAATCATTGGGAAACAATGCTGTGGGCACTTTGCAATCATTGGGGTACAATGCTGTGGCACTCTGCAATCATTGGGGTACAATGCTGTGGGCACTCTGCAATCATTGGGGTACAATGCTGTGGCACTCTGCAATCATTGGGGTACAATGCTGTGGGCACTCTGCAATCATTGGGGTACAATGCTGTGGGCACTCTGCAATCATTAGGGTACAATGCTGTGGCACTCTGCAATCATTGGGGTACAATGCTGTGGGCACTCTGCAATCATTGGGGTACAATGCTGTGGCACTCTGCAATCATTGGGGTACAATGCTGTGGGCACTCTGCAATCATTGGGGTACAATGCTGTGGCGCTCTGCAATCATTGGGGTACAATGCTGTGGTGCTCTGCAGTGATTGGGGACAATGCTGTGGCGCTCTGCAGTGATTGGGGACAATGCTGTGGCGCTCTGCATTGAAAGGGGCTCGCACGCTGAACTCTGCATTGATGGGGGCACGGAACAATGTTCATTGCATTGAAGGGGGCACAGCACAGTGTTTATTGCATTGAAGGGGGCACAGCACAGTGTTCATTGCATTGAAGGGGGCACAGAACAGTGTTTATTGCATTGAAGGGGACACAGCACAGTGTTTATTGCATTGAAGGGGGCACAGCACATTGTTCATTGCATTGAAGGGGGCACAGCACAGTTGCATTGAAGGGGGCATGCACGCTGAACTCTGCATTGTGGGGGCACAGCACAGTGTTCATTGCATTGAAGGGGGCACAGCACAGTGTTTATTGCATTGAAGGGGGCACAGCACAGTGTTTATTGCATTGAAGGGGGCAAAGAACAGTGTTCATTGCATTGAAGGGGGCATAGCACAATGTTCATTGCATTGAAGGGGGCACGCACGCTGATCTCTGCATTAAAGGGGGCATGCACGCTGGTCTCTGCATTGAAAGGGGACATGTACGCTGGTCTCTGCATTGAAAGGGGGCATGTACGCTGGTCACTGCATTGAAAGGGGATATGTACGCTGGTCACTGCATTGAAAGGGGGCATGTACGCTGGTCTCTGCATTGAAAGGGGGCATATACCATCTCCTGTACCATGACCTGTGACATGCCTATACCATATCTGTGCCATGCCTATACAATCTCCTGTACCATCACCTTTGCCATGCCTGTTCCATCACCTATGCCATGCCTTTACCATCACTGTGCCATGCCTGTACCATGACTTCAAAGTCACGCAATTTTTTACTGCGTTTTTTGAAGCGAAGCAATACCTATTATATTTTTCTTTTTGCGCCCCCCCCCCCCCAAAAAAAAATTTTGAGCACCAGCCACCACTGGTGGGAAGAAGGCTCCTTACATTGGTGACCAGTGGGAAGAATGTTCCTTACATTACGGGTCAGCAGGAAGAATGCTTCTTACATTGGTGGTCAGTGGGAAGAATCTTCCTTACATTGGAGGTCAGTGGGAAGAATGCTCCTGACATTGGTGGTCAGTGGAAGGATGAGGACACATTGAAGGAGCTCTCTCTGAGAACCAGCCTTTTTCAAGCCTGGGCCTTGCCTGCTAGCTTGGCCCAGGAACAATGCCTGATCCTGGGGGAGGCCCCTGGGAGGGATCCCCCTGATGACAAGGGGCCTAGTGAGGAGGAGTTGGAGGACCTGACTGTGGGTCCCCAGGCCCTGGCGAGGACGCAAATGTCTTCAGCCAGATTATCCATCGTTTTTGGGCGATTGGAAGAGCTGAAGAAAAAAGTTTTATAGGCTGAACACAAATCCTTCAGAGCCAAATACTGCCAGGCCTGGAGTAAAAATCCAGTATTAAGAATGACAATAATGATAAAGCAATGAATGTGGTGGGTGGTGGTGAAGGGGTTAGTATTGCTGGAAAAAGTAAAAATGTAATTTCTCCCTCTGCTGAGTAGAGGAAGGATTCATCGGTTGTGCAGACCAATGCTGAATCTGGACAATCGTTTTTTGCTAGAATTGTGTCAGATGGTTCAAAACAAACGGATGGATCTTCTGCTGGGAGGAATATAGGGAGCTATGCTTCAGTTTTGGGGAGTCGCACCCCGGTGGGTGCTGGGATTTCTTTTAATAGTCATAATTCAGGGAGGTTTGGGGGGGGGGCTGGTTTGTGGGTACAGGAGGAGGAATGTGGTACAGTTGAGGTGGGAGGGGGAGGGAACCCCACCAGTAAGGGGAAGAGTGGCTGAGCTGGTTTTAGAGATGGAGTTTAAAGCTTGCAATATTTTAGCTTTAATTTTCACAGTGGGCAGTTATGAATTTGATTTGTCTTTTGTGAAACCTGAGGGTTTGGATCCCTTCTGGGAGAGATATAGGAGGTGCAAGGGCCTTCAGCAGTGGAGTGGTTTGGTACCAAAGGTGATTTCAAGGCTGCCTTTTATAAAGTCGATAACAATCTTGGTGTGTAACGAATCCATACCAGAGGCAAGGAATATGGATAGGGGCCGGGACAGTGTCCCTAAAATTGAGGGTGCTGGGCAATGTAGCTCAGCAACTGCCATGCTCAGCCTTTCCATTTTTTACCAGGGTCAGCCTAAGGTTTGTAATAAATGTAGTGATAAAGGCCACTTTGCATCGTCCTGCACAATCAAGAAGTGCTCACTGTGCCAGGGTTTGGGCCATTTTGCCAGAGAATGCACCCAGATTCAGTGCAATTTGTGCCAGCAGCTGGGTCATCCATATAGCCAGTGCCCAGAGGCACTACATACCTTGCCAGGATTGGAGACTGAGCTGCAGAGGCTTGATAAAGAGGATGAAGCAACTGAAGCTAGGGAAGGTTGTTGCCCCTTCTGTATCTCTTGTGTAAGATTCTGTTTCCCCTGGTGGTGTGGTCCCTGAGTCTGTCCCTCCTGTGGTTGTTCCTACATCTAGTGGGCGTATATTCTCTAAACTAGCGGAAGCTGCTGGTGGGGGGGGGGGGGCAAGTTTGGCGGATCTTCCTTCTCAGCCTACTCCACCTCTAGTCCCTGTCCCTCTGCACTGTGGCCAAGAGAGTGCAGGGGTGCTGGATGGTGGTGGGGTTTAGGGAGGGATGTTTATATTCTATGTCTCACCCTCTGTTGAGGAGGATTCAGATGATGAGGGGCGTGAGAGTTTCAGGAGGAAGAAAAAGAGAAAGAGGAAGACAAGTAAAATGGTCATTTCTTCCTTACAGTCGGACCCAGGAGGGGTTTCTCTTGGCAACACATTTTCTGTTTTATCAGGGGATGAGTTGGTATTGGATTTGTCTATTTCTTTATCATCTATGGATGAAGGGGAGTAACGTAATCTGAAGAGAGCTGTTTTGGGTGATGAGATTGTGGTAGAGGTTAAGAAACGACTACCCCAATCATCTTGATGGCAGTTCCTGCTCTGATAAAGGTGGCGACCATTATTCTCGCCAGCATTAAATCTGCAAGAGCTCGTGATATTGCCTTATTTTTGCTCAGTGAGTTTGATGCTGAGATATTATTTTTGCAAGAGACCTGGCTCAATACTTTGGCCGATGTCCATCTAGCAAAAAGGGGAGTGGAGATGTGGTCCCTCCTTTTGGTCTCTTGCGGCTGAGCCTTGCAGCGGAGTTTCGGTGCTTTTTAAAACCGATATGGTAACGTGTCGGTGGGTAAATGAGGTAGAAATGGGGAGCCGCATGGTCTTAGACTTCTCTGTTAGGGGGCAGGACCTGCGCCTGATCAATATCTATGGACTGCATTCAAAATGGGACAGGAAATGCCTCCTCTCAAAGATCAAGCCCTTCCATTTTACATCCCAGCAGGTTGTCTTTTGAGGTGACTTTAACACCATAATTAGGCCTGAAGACAGGAGGGTCTCCATAGACAGGCTGGGTTATGATAGCGTTTTTCTTAGAGCTATGGTTAGACAAGCAGGCCTGGTAGATGTGCACATTAAGCACTGCCCTGGCAGCACTGGATTCACATTTTAGAGAGGGAATAGTCAGATTAGGATAGATAGTTTTTTTTTAAGGAAAACTCTGCTTTCTCGGCTCCTGAGTTGAGGGCAGTGGAGTTCTCTGACCACTGTATGCTGTCTGTGACTCGGAATGCCTTGAACACTCCACCCAGGGGAAGGGGTACCTGGAATCTGAATTCAGCTCTCCTGGAAGATGTAGAGGTAAGAAAATCCTTTGAGGATTTTTTTTCAGGCACAGGTTTCTATTCTAGACTTTTGCAGCAGTAAGTCAGAGTGGTAGGAGCTTGTGAAACAAAGGGCGATTGGACTTTTCAAGGCTATAAGTAAGAAGAAGCAGCTTGGTATGTATATTGCCTACCAGCATTTGTGGAGGAAGCTTGATCGTCTTGTCTGGTATGGAGGAGATCCAGGGGAGATCTGTGAGGTGAAGCTTTTTCTTAGGAAGTGTCAATATGACCGACATGCCTCCTTGGTTCTGGAGAGATTATGGGAGTTATCACTTGCCTGATCCTTACCATAACTCTAAACAAGGAACAGTTAGGACGGTCATAGGCTTGAGGGATAGTATGGGTTCCCTGGTAAAGTCCAGATCAGGGATCCTGGAGATCTTCAGGTCATATTACGCAGACCTTCTGGGAAGAAAGGACCTTAGTCAGGACAAGATGGAAAGCTTTCTGGATTCTACTCCAGGATTGGGAAATGGTACATTGCTTTTGATGGATTTGACAGAACCAATTTAAGCAGATGAGGCAGTTAGTGCTATAGAGAAGCTGGCTACCAAAAAATTGCCTAGGCCAGATGGGTTGACAGCTGAATTTTCATAGTGTTTTAAGTCCATTCTGGCTCCCTTTTTATCAGAGGTTTATAACAGATGTTTAGAAGAGGGTTTGCTCCCTCCCTCCATGAGGCTATCCGCTGTGATTCTTCAGTCAAAAGGTAAAGACCCCTCAATGATTGAGAACTGACACCTCACCAGTCTTCTGGCACCCCACCAGGAGAAAGTACTTGCTAGCATTGGATCAGGCGAAGGCTTTTGATTGAGTCAGTCATGAGTACCTGTATTTGCTACTTGGTAGATACGGCCTGCAGGGGAGGTTTATAGATTGGCTGAAAATTTATATATAAAGGGGCTCAGAGCTTCCCACTTGTTAATGGTTGGGTTGGAGGGCCTTTTGAGGTTGGCTCTGGTGTGAGCCATGGGTGTCCTTTGAGCCCCCTGCTATATGCATTCGCAATTGACCCCTTCATAAGAAGGTTAGAGGGTGGATCATTGTGCGGGGTGCATTTGGGCATTTCTGGTGTGTCTCTTTTAAAGGTTGTGGCCTATGCCGATGATGTGTCTGTTATTATCTCTGGGATGCAGGAGGCGCAGGAGGTGGTCTCTCTGATAGAGCAGTACACCGGAGGCTTCTGGCTCTAAAGTCAACCATGAAAAGAGTGACGTTTTCTGGATGGGCGAGGAGGGTGAAAGCTTCAAACTTCCTGATGCCTTCCAAGAGCCCCAGCAGGAAATTAAGGTGTTTGGTCCTGGTGACTATGGTCATCGAAATTAGGAAAGCAGATTGGTGGATACCAATGCCAAAGTAGCAAGCTGGAAGAAATGGAAACTTTCCTTGATTGAGAGGGTTGACTCGATCAAAACTTACCTGATCCCAATATTTTTATATGTCAGCTTCGTCTGTATCTTGCCGGAATCTCTCTATTCAAGGGTGTACAGCTGTTTTTTTCCAACTGTTATGGGAAAATAGGCTAAACCTTATCAAACGCAATGTAAGTTACCTGTCCATTTGGGAGGGCGGCCTAGGAATGATCAACCAGATAGTTTTATTTTCTCTGCTCTTTTTAAAGTACAATCTTTATAATATTTTCGTAGAGAACCCGCTGGGATGGGTGGGTATTTTTCAATCTTGGTTTAGGCCTTTTTTGCGAAGCTGGGAAGATGGTGGGCCACTGAAAAGTCTGAGAGTCCGACATGGCAAGCTTCTGGCTTATGTTGCCCCATGTTTGAAAATACTTTGGAAGTGGCAGGTGACAGTGGAGTCCCTCCCCAGGAAGCTTCTGGAGAAGAGGGTTTTGGGCTCTGCTTTCAGTGTGTCACTGGCCTTAAGGGATTTCCCAGGCTCCGTAATGAGGGAGGGGTTGCGTTTAATCAATTTGGAAAGAATCCCTTTGAAGTTTAGGGATCAAGCCTGGCTCGCTTTCCATGGAAGGCTCTATGTGAGAGGGAACCTGAAGCATCGCCCTGTGGATGATTGGGATTGTCCTAGAGTGCAGTGTGTTGGTAAAGTAGAGTCTATGAACCATTTTTTGCTCCAGTGTCCCTTTAACATAGAGGTGTATAAAAGGGTGGGGATGGCTCTAGGCATCCCCTTTCTCTATCGCATGAGTTATGCTGAGTGGGTGTGCGGGGAATTCTAAACTTGCTGGGATTTTGATTTGTATACAATTTTTCTAGTTAATATAGTTGTTCGTTACTTCACTTGGAATGCACAGTGCCAGATTACCATGCGGAAGAAAGTCCTCCCTGTTGAGGTGGTGGTGAACGATATTCTGGGTGATTTTAGGAAGATTCGGGGTCTTGAGAAGGTCAAGGAGTCTAGGGCGGTCTGGATAAGGGTGTGGAGGGAAATCAAATCTGCCTTTGGTGAGCTGTCCATCTCTGGGTGAGGAGCTCTTTTCCTATGCTATTTCTTTTACTCCCCTAACTTTTGTTGGTTAGTATCTTCTTTTTGAAGAAGGGCTGCATGCATAATGGGGGCGGGGTTTGTTTCTTGACCTCAAAGGTTTGATGTCTGGTGCAGTGGCGTGAGTCTTACTAAGATTATTTTCCCCAGTAATGACATGTTCATGATGAGAGTTTTGTTTTTTCTGTAAAGCCATTCTTTGTTTGAGAGCAGAATTTGTTTTATATTTTTTTTTTCCTTTTATGTAAATATGTATATATTTAGTTATGTATATTGATTATATGCTTATTGATTGCAAGACTTTTAATAAAGGAAAATTGGGAGGAATGTCCCTTACATTGGTAGTCAGTGGGAAGAAAGCTCACTGGGGGGTCAGTGGGAAGAATGTCCCTTACATTGTTGATCAATGGGAAGAATGTCCCTTATAAGGGTGGTCAGTGAGAAGAATACACCTTACATTGGTGGTCAGTGGGAAGAATGCTCCTTACATTGGGGGGTCAGTGGGAAGAATGCTCCTTACATTGGTGGTGTAATGTTCTGGTACCTTTGGGTACCCTAATTACTCTTTCATAAGTGTATGCGCCCCACCATTCTCTTTTGGTAAGGTGCGCATACACCTTTAAGACTGATGCTGTCATCACTGAGCGCCGGACTGGATGGCTATTTAGATCGCCGGCTCTCACTCACATGTGTTCGTTCAAACTGCTTTGTGCCTTGATGCTAACCTGTCTTGAAGCTCTCATGCTTGCAAGCATACCTCGCTGTCGGAACCACGCTGCGCTGATCCCTGTATCCCGTTACCGGATCATCCGCTCTTGCCGAACCTCTCCTCTGCTACATTGCTATTAGTGATAAGTACCCCACAGGGGAAACCTCTATAACCTTTATACTAAAGCTTACACTATCTAGCTCTGCATACTAAGGACTATTACTACATCTGCATTATCTAAGATTGCTAGCTCTTGAGCCTACTACCACCTGTTCTTGCACTGGGTTGATCTCTCTTGTATGTCCACCTGCTACTCTGTCATCTGCTACCATACATGATTGCTAAACCTATCTGCATCCCATCTGCTACTATCTTACTTTCAACAACATTTCCTTTCAAGTGTCTGTCATCTACCATCTCTACCCAACCTGTCTCTTTAGCCTATCATCACTGTGTTACTATATACATAAGTCACTCTAGGAAACATCTTATTGAGTGTGTGTATTTACTTGCTGAATTGAGATCCTCCACACATGATGAGTCATTGAGAGTTGGGAATGGTGTCTCAGCGTTTCTCTTACATGACTACTGAAGTGGAATATTTCTGCAGCTGAAAATCCACATCATACATAAAACGCAGGAGCGTTACAGGTGGTCAGTGAGAAGACTGTTCCTTACATTGGTCATCATTGGGGAAATGTCTCTTTAAATTGGTGGTCAGTGAGAAGAGTGTCCTTTACAATGGTGGTCAGTGGGAAGCCTTCTTTACAGGTTTGACCAGATTGTCACCCTTACGAACAGCTAAAATCATTGGTGTCATGCAACTGGCTCTGCCAAGTGATGTTGTTCCCAGGACTATGGAGACATCATCTAGTGAGAAGTCAATTAGCTGCAGCACAAGGTTTCCCTATCAACCTCTAGAAGAACCCTAGGGCACCATGGAACCCTGGTTGAGATAGGCTGCCTTAGAGCAATGTCCAAAAATATATTGGCTCACCATTAGAATAACCTGCAAGTCCTAGCACAACCCTTGCCTGATGCCCTCTGTAGCACACATGACGTAAAAGAGTCTCTATTTGAAGATAGATATTCCAGCAAGTCGGGAAAATGTTCCTCCCTATGCGGGAACATGCAGGTCCGAGGGCTGGAGGAATTTGTTCTCACTCTGGACGACTCTGTAAGTGATGTTTACAATTGTGGGGCATTTCTTGTTTAGAAAGGATGTCCTCCACCCCAATGTCCCCACCACTTACAGGACATGTGTAAAACGAGGGCCAAAATGGCTGGGAGCCAATTAATTAATGTTTCTTCTCCACCTAAAACCAATATTTCTAGTTTGGGTTGATCTCTTTCATTGTAATTTCCTTCCAATCTTCTGTCTTTCATAGACACTACTGGTGAGATACTTTGTGTCTCCACCACCCCCCACAAGGCCATAATGGAAACTCTACCGCGGCCAAATACTTAATTATTCATCCATTCTACATTATGGAGTATCCATCAGGGAACATGACAACATCCTTTGACATTGTAATGGCTGTGATAGTTGAAACCTAAAATTCTGGCATGAAGATCTCATTGTTAAAGTACAGCATGTCCCAAAAAGTGGAACTCCAACCAACCTTTTTGTATTTTTTAAACCACTTGCCCACTGGGCACTTATAACCCCTTCCTAACCAGACCAATTTTCAGCTTTTAGTGCTCATACATTTGGAATGACAATTACTCAGTCATGCAACACTGTACCCATATGAAATGTTTGTCCTTTTTTTTTTCATACAAATAGAGCTTTCTTTTGCTGGTATTTAATCATCACCGGTTTTAACTTTTTTCAAATTTAGTAATTTTTTTTCAAACATTTTGTCCAAAAGTTATATTGCTACAAATCTTTGGTAAAAATGACCCAAATAAGTATATAATATTTGGTCTTTGTGAAGGTTATAGAGCAGTGATGGTGAACCTTGGCACCCCAGATGTTTTAGAACTAAATTTTCCCATGATGCTCAACTACACTGCAGAGTGCATGAGCATCATGGGAAATTTAGTTCCAAAACATCTGGGGTGCCAAGGTTTGCCACCACTGTTATGGAGTCTACACGCTATGGTGCCAATCATTGAAAAATTGTACTGCCGGCCTATCTCACTAACAAACCAGGACAGTACAAGTACCCTTTTTGGAAAGCAGACATTCCAAGGTACTTAGTAAGAGGCATGGTGAGTTTATTTCTCAGACACTATATAGGCAAACTTGCAACTACACCCCAAAATACATTCTGCTACTCCATAGTTGCCAACATTTAAAAAAAATTTCCAGGGACACTTTGCAACACAGTTATCAATTACCACACCCACTTCCCTGAAGCTCCGCCCACTCTGCATAATTAATCTCGCCTATTTATCAGATTATAGGGTCTACTCAATATAGAGAGAATTAGAGGAAATTAAAAAGGGAATTTCAAACTTAAGGCCAAAGTAGCAGAGTTGGAATAATTCTCCCATTCAGCTGCACTACTTCTGCGTAACATTTTACAGGCAGCCCGATTAACAGGAGCTTCCAGGGACAATATAAATTACCTGGGACAGGCTCCTATTTGCAGGGACTGTCCCTGGAAAAAAGGGACAGTTGGCAAGTATGCTACTCCTCCTGAGTATGGCGATACCATATGTGTGAGACTTTTACATAGCCTGGCCACATACAGAGGCTCAACATTCAAGTAGCACCTCCAGGCGTTCTAGGAGCATAAATTACACATAAAATTTCCTGACAACCTATCATAGTTTTGAAGGTCCTGGAGCACCAGTACAATGGAAACGCCCAAAAAACTACCCCATTTTGCAAAGCAAACACCCCAACACATAATCTAGAAGGCATTATGAGTCTTTTGAATATGTTATTTTTTTCCACACGTTTTTGGAAAATGTGGAAAGAAAATGAAAATACATTTTTGTTTTACACAAAGTTGTCCAGTTATAAGTTATTTCTTACACATAGCACGTATATAGCAAAAATTACTCCCCAAAACACATTCTGCTACTCCTCCTGAGTATAGCGATATCACGTGTGATGGCCACATACAGAGGCCCAACATGCAGGGAGCACCGTCAGGTGTTCTAGGGACATAAAATTACAAATCTAATTTCCTGACTACCCAGTACAATTTTGTGAGGCACTGTAGGGCACCGATAAGCACCGCAGTGGCACTGATATGGCACGAATGAGCCCTGATGTGGCATAGATGTGGCACAGATGAGCACTGATGTGTTATGGATGAGCACTGATTTGGCACAAATGAGCACTGACATGGCATGGATGTGGCACCGATGAGCAGTGATGTGGCATGAATGAGCACTGATTTGGCACGGATGAGCACTGATTTGGCACAGATGAGCACCGATGTGGCACGGATGAGCACTGATTTGGCACAGATGAGCACTGGCGTGGCATGGATGTGACATGGATGAGCACTGCTGCGGTATGAATGAGCACTGATGTGGCATAGATGAGCACGGATGTGGCATTGATGTGGCACGGATGAGCACTGATGTGGCAGGGATGAGCACTGATGTGGCATGGATGTGGCAGGGATGAGCACGGATGTGGCACGGATGACCACTGATGTGGCATGGGTGGGCACAGATGAGGCATGGATGTGGCACTGATGGGCATGATCGATGCATGTATGAGTCTCAGATTGGCATGAATGAAGCACAGATCAGGCACAGACTGGCATGATGTAGGCACAGATGAGGTACAAATTGGCATGATTGAGGCACGGATTGGCATGATTGAGGCATGGATGGGCATGACAGAGGCACCAATGAGGCACATATAAGCATGATTGAGGAATGGCTGAGGCACGATTGAGGCATGATTGAGCCAGGAATGAGGCATGGATCAGGCAACGGTGAGCGGTACTGCAGTCTCTCTCCTCTCCTCTCCTCGCAGTTTGTACCGATCGCTGTGTAAAGCTTGCGAGCAGAGAACTGAACCGGACATGAGCCGGTTTGTTGACAACTGATCGCTCCATCATTGAACGGAGCAATCACGTGGTAAAGGGCTGCTGTCATTGGCCCTTTACCACAATGCTTGATGCGCCGGGTCCTGTGGACCTGGCAATAATTCCTTGCCAGAATGCCCTCCCAGAACTAGCTGACCGCGCTGTAGCTGTCATTCGGTTATGGCCTGGTCGGCAAGTGGTTATTAGAGTGGGGAAGGTTTAGAACCTGTGCTGGGTTTTTAGCGTCTGTGTCCCGATTTGAAAGATGCCCCAAGGGCCACCAATAAAAACCTGATGGTGGTTTTCATCCTGCTTTCCTCCATCGATGACCAGGAAAGGGTTTTGATGGTGTCCCACCTTAACCCTGCTTTACCTGACCAGCTGAACCCCGGGATGGGCAAATGTTATCTAAATACAAAATGTGTCTTCTTGAATCTCAATGAGCTTTGTGTATTTCTTCTAGATCTGTGCAGTAATCCAGCGTGAGACTTCCTGTAATAAAGACCACTGCTGCCCTCTCTCATTGTGCAGGGGGACTGGTCTTGCCTCCTCCCCCTCCTGTAGTGGGCTGAGCCTGCTGGTCCCCTCCCACATTTACGCTCTCTACTTGTGCAGAGGGACTGGTCTTGACTCCTCCCCCTCCCCCTGTAGTTTTCTACAGGCAGTCTGTAGTGCATGGAGCCTGCTGGAGCCCTCCCACGACTTTGTTTTCTCTCCTTGTGCTGGGTGACCGGTCATGTCTCCGCCCCTTCTTTTAGTTTTCTGTAGTGTGTGAAGCCTGCTGAGCCCCTCCCATAGCTCTACTCTCTGCTCATGCAGGGTGACTGGTCTTGTCTCTGCCCCCTCCTGTAGTTTTCTGCAGTGTGTGGAGCTTGCTGGGCATCTCCCATAGCTCTGCTCTCTGCTCGTGCAGGGTGACTGGTTCTGTCTCCGCTCCCTCCGCTCCTGAAGTTTCCTGCTGGGCCACTCCCACAGCTCTGCTCTACTTGTAAAGGGTGACTGGTCTTGTCGCTGCCCCCTCCTGTAGTTTTCTGTAGGGGGTGGAACCTGCTGGGCATCTCCTATAGCTCTGCTCTCTGCTCGTGCAGGGTGACTGGTCTGGTCTCCGCCCCCTCTGCTCCTGAAGTTTCCTGCTGAGCCACTCCCAAAGCTCTGCTCTACATGTACAGGGTGACTGGTCTTGTCTCCACCCCCACCTGTAGTTTTCTGTAGGCGGTGGAGCCTGCTAGGCAACTCCAATAGCTCTGCTCCCTGCTCATGCAGGGTGACTGGTCTTGTCTCTGCCCCCTCCTGAAGGTTCTTGCTTGGCCCCTTCCTACAGCCCTGCCCTCTGCAAAGGCTATGTACAGCACAGTGATGATGTCACCGTTACTTTTACAAGGTAATACCTGGGTGTACAAAGGCATTTGCTGCACATGAAGTGGATTTATACTCTCTGCAGCTATTGAGGAATATTCTTAAATTATTTTTTGTGCCCAGGGTCCAGCTTTAAATCGATGTGTAAATGGGACCACAGAGGAAGGAATTCAGTCTATGGCTGTCCCATGACTATGACATTCTATGACATAATCAAAGTTATAAATGATTTTACAGTGCCTGACATCTGTAAAGATTGACCCGTCCCGGTCACCCCTCATTTCTGCAGAATGCTTCCCTTTTATTCGGCCTTGAACCGTTCGGGGATAAGGTCATCCTTCTGACTCGCGAACAATCCGAGGAGCGCGCAGCCATCACTGGAGACTTTTTGTGCGTGTGATATTTCGGAGATCCGGGGCTGAAATGGAGTCTTTGTTCCAAGTCAAGGGCTCCACGACGGGCTGTAAAATCCCCACATCTGGGGGGACATGAACGTTTCATTGTTGGAGCCCTTTCTTCACAGACGGCTCTTCATTCATCACATGACGGGGGCAGCCAGGAATGAAGTAACGTTCTGATTGGCTCTGTACAACCCATAGATACAATGTAATAAAAAATAGTTACATACTGATTAACATATCTAAGTTCATTTCCTATATAACAGTCAATGGTTGGTTTATTGGAACATCGGGCAAACTGAAGCCCAAAACACAAAGTGAGGAAATATCGTTGTGCAGAGGTGTAACAAGAACCTTCAGGGCCCCGGTGCAAGAAACCATGAAGGGCCCCCTGGACCCCTGGCCGGGGCCCTTCCCTTCAAGCCTGGGGCTCTTCCCACTGATCCTGGGGCCCTTTACTCTCATTGCGGGGCCCTTGATTACGTTCCCACAGCGGGACCCTTTCACAAGTTCTGCAGTGGGCCCCCTTCCTGCCATCTTGGGGTCTCCCCACGGTGGTGGAATGCCAGGGCCCGGTTGCAAGTGTGACCATTGCGATCCTGGAGGTTCACCCACTGGTGTCAGTAGTTTTTTTTTTTTTTGGTATTTTAATTGTATTATTTTTTATCATTTTATTTTATTTTTTTACAATGTCACTGACTATGACTCTGTCCATTCAGACAAGGAACATATTTACCGACCCCTTCCTGGTTCTCTATTGTGACACATCCCCTGCAGCAGCCGGCAGGAGAGGGGAGGGAGCACAGTGTGTGTGTGTGTGTGGGGGGGGGGGGAGCACTGTGGGGTGGGGGGGGGACCAGGGGAGCACACAGGGGCCCAGAGACAGCAGAACACAAGGGAACTGTATAGGAGGAGTGGCGGGGGCAGCATACAGAGGAACCAATCTCCTCCATTTTCCTCCTGCATCTACAGGAGGAAAAGGGAGGACAGTGATTTCTCTACATGCTGCCCCCCCCCCCCTTCCTATCCAGGTGTACAGGGGAGCCACACAGGCCCCCTGGAGAATGGGGCCTGGTTGCAATTGCAACACCTGCAATCCCTGTAGTTACGCCCCTGTCGTTGTGGTTTCCTTGCTTGACCAAAGAAGAGGAGCAATTTAAGCGACTCCAGCCATGTCAGACATGGCGGTGGCGGTATTTTAGAAATTGCTGGCCATCCTAGGGTTTGCAGAGAATAATGGATAAAAGGAAAACACTTTGAGCGGTGGTACTCTAGGTGAAAATACCTTAATAAAACAGAGGTCAAAGGTTGACCAGACCAAATCCTCTCTCTGGCCTGGACTGAAATGCCTTCCTCTGATTTCACTGCACACTGTGAGCTTCTCACAATGTGCATTAGAAACTGCAACAGGTCAGATAGGGCCCACCTCATTTGCTGGCTTATAACTGTCCCTGGCTCCACCCCTTTTATTAATCGGATTTCCGTTCTTTTAATCGTGGAGGCTCAGGATCACATGTGAGTGTTACCTATGCAAATACAGCCTGCCTAGGAACGCCCACTCCCCAGACTGACACCCAACCATCAAGCCATTTTGATATTTGCATAACTCCTCCCACTGCTTCTTCAGAACTGAGGGCTCTTGAGAGGAGTACTTAGATGGGGGTGCTGTGATGTTTTCAGGAAGCTATTTACAGCCCCCTTCCGGCCCCTCCCACCAGCCATGACCTGCCTGCATTGCATAGAGAAGTACATAGACCCAATGGACACATCACTGAGTATACAATAAGTTATGTAATAAAAATGGAAATTTAATTTGCATGTTGATAAGGGAGGCAAAATAAAAGCAGTTTAAACTTCAGAAAAATTTCAAACCTGGCCCTTCAATCCCATGCCTTAAAGAATGGTCATTCTGGATTGCCTGCAGGTGCCACAGACACAAAGGGTTGTTTGTATCCTCCTGGTTTAAGGCTGGCCATAGATGGTCAGCTGTCATGTGGAGAATGCTGTAATAGGAAATGTCTGCCTCTTCTTGAATAGTGTGGTGGATCTCTGGGGATTTTTTTCATGTTGCATAACAAGAGGAACCAAATACTGTCAGAGTTCCCCATAAACTTTCTCATTCTCATCCAAGAGGAGAAGGATGAACCCTATCTCAAAGGCATTTTCCAAAAAGTGTGAAAATATTTGTGTGTAAGAACGAGTACTTCCATCATCAATTGGCAATTGGCTGCCTGAGGGGGACATAAGGGGCTGGTGGAGCAGGCTATTAGTGGACTTCAGGGGCTGGTGGAGAAGGGTGTCAGTGGACATCAGGGACTGGTGGAGCAGGCTGTCAGTGGACATCAGGGGCTGGTGGAGCAGGCTGTCAGTGGACATCAGGGGCTGGTGGATCTGTCAGTGGACATCAGGGGCTGGTGGAGCAGGCTGTCAGTGGACATCAGGGGCTGGTGGAGCAGGCTGTCAGTGTACATCAGGGGCTGGTGGAGCAGGCTGTCAGTGGACATCAGGGGCTGGTGGAGCAGGCTGTCAGTGGACATCAGGGACTGGTGGAGCAGGCTGTCAGTGGACATCAGGGGCTGGTGGAGCAGGCTGTCAGTGGACATCAGGGGCTGGTGGAGCAGGCTGTCAGTGGACATCAGGGGCTGGTGGAGCAGGCTGTCAGTGGACATCAGGGACTGGTGAAACAGGCTGTCAGTGGACATCAGGGACTGGTGGAGCAGGCTGTCAGTGGACATCAGGGACTGGTGGAGCAGGCTGTCAGTGGACATCAGGGGCTGGTGGAGCAGGCTGTCAGTGTACATAAGGGGGTGGGGGAGCAGGCTGTCAGTGGACATCAGGGACTGGTGGAGCAGGCTGTCAGTGGACATCAGGGACTGGTGGAGCAGGCTGTCAGTGGACATCAGGGACTGGTGGAGCAGGCTGTCAGTGGACATCAGGGGCTGGTGGAGTAGGCTGTCAGTGTACATCAGGGGTTAGTGGAGCAGGCTGTCAGTGTACATCAGGGGTTAGTGGAACAGGCTATCAGTGGACATCAGGGGCTGGTGGAGCAGGCTGTCAGTGGACATCAGGGGCCGGGGGAGCAGGCTGTCAGTGGACAATAGGGGCTGGTGGATCTGTCAGTGGATATCAGGGACTGGTGGAGCAGGCTGTCAGTGGACATCAGAGACTGGTGGAGCAGGCTGTCAGTGTACATCAGGGGCTGGTGGAGCAGGCTGTCAGTGGACATCAGGGGCTGGTGGAGCAGGCTGTCAGTGGACATCAGGGGCTGGTGGAGCAGGCTGTCAGTGGACATCAGGGACTGGTGGAGCAGGCTGTCAGTGGACATCAGGGGCTGGTGGAGCAGGCTGTCAGTGGACATCAGGGGCTGGTGGAGCAGGCTGTCAGTGGACATCAGGGACTGGTGGAGCAGGCTG
Source organism: Pelophylax lessonae (assembly GCF_965119305.1). Lineage (NCBI taxonomy): Eukaryota > Metazoa > Chordata > Amphibia > Anura > Ranidae > Pelophylax > Pelophylax lessonae. The sequence goes on along the minus strand of NW_028119888.1, from coordinate 28,309 downwards.
TCAGTGGACATCAGGGACTGGTGGAGCAGGCTGTCAGTGGACATCAGGGACTGGTTGTTAGGATTGAGTTCCCCTGCTGGTGACACTGTGTTGCCCTGGACTGAATGCTGCACTTCCATTGTCCACCAGCAGGTGTCTCCCAGAAGCAAGCAGGCTTCTATGATCACCCAAACTGTGTTCAGCTGCCAGGTGGCTATTTAAGGCTGCTCCTCCCTTTCCCAGGCGCGTCACTATTTTGAATGCCTCCTTGCTGCCTGAACCAGTTGTCTGTGATCCTGATCTATCCTGTACCCCTTGCTCCTGCTCTCTGCCTTGTATCCAGTCATCCAGTCTAGTTTGCCCTCTTCCTTGCTACCCTGCTCCCCTTGTCCTGTATAGTGTATATATTTGTAGATAGTTGGTTCTTTAGTTATTGTGTCTTTGGGGTTGGTTTTTGTTTACTGGTATTTGCTTTGTTCACTGTTGCTGTGTATGTTTGTTTTGTGGTTCACTATAATAAATTTTACTTTAAGGCTATCTATATAGTGTTAGTGTGTAGCTACATGTGTCTGGTCTCCCTAGTTGCTGCTGAACCCTTACACTGGTGGAGCAGGCTGTCAGTGGACATCAGGGGCTGGTGGAGCAGACTGTCAGTGTACATAAGGGGGTGGGGGAGCAGGCTGTCAGTGGACATCAGGGACTGGTGGAGCAGGCTGTCAGTGGACATCAGGGACTGGTGGAGCAGGCTGTCAGTGGACATCAGGGGCTGGTGGAGTAGGCTGTCAGTGTACATCAGGGGTTAGTGGAGCAGGCTGTCAGTGTACATCAGGGGTTAGTGGAACAGGCTATCAGTGGACATCAGGGGCTGGTGGAGCAGGCTGTCAGTGGACATCAGGGGCCGGGGGAGCAGGCTGTCAGTGGACAATAGGGGCTGGTGGATCTGTCAGTGGATATCAGGGACTGGTGGAGCAGGCTGTCAGTGGACATCAGAGACTGGTGGAGCAGGCTGTCAGTGGACATCAGGGGCTGGTGGAGCAGGCTGTCAGTGGACATCAGGGGTTAGCGGAACACGCTATCAGTGTACATCAGGGGCTGGTGGAGCAGGGTGTCAGTGGACATGAGGGGCTTGTGGAGCAGGGTGTCAGTGGACATCAGGGGCTTGTGGAGCAGGCTGTCAGTGGACATCAGGGGCTGGTGGAGAAGGCTATCAGTGGACATCAGGGGCCGGTGGAGCAGGCTGTCAGTGGACATCAGGGGCAGGTGGAACAGGCTGTCAGTGGACATCAGGGGTTAGCGGAACACGCTATCAGTGTACATCAGGGGCTGGTGGAGCAGGGTGTCAGTGGACATGAGGGGCTTGTGGAGCAGGCTGCCAGCGGACATCAGGGGCTGGTTGAGCAGGCTGTCCGGGGGACATCAAATTTACAATTTTAGGGATGATTTCCATTTATTGGTGTGTTTGCCTGGTGACCATCTACTTGACATGTTGGGTTTCTGCTCTTGGTCATGACTTAAATGAACTTGGGCTGAAGACTGCGCTGGCCATTGGGCAATCAGTCACTGGCCATTGGTGGGTGACCAGATACTGATTGAGGAAGAAATCCCTTTCCAGTGGTTTATGCTTAATTTGAGGATGGTGGCCATGAGCCCTTTTGGCCTTAGGATACTTTCTGTGGGGTTGATTTACTAAAACTGGAGCACACAGAATCTAGTGCAGCTTGCATGGTAGCCAATCAGCTTCTAACTTAAGCTTATTCAATTAAGTTTTGACAATAAAACCTGGGTACTGATTGGCTACCATGCAAAGCTGCAGCAGATTTTGCACTCTTTTTAGTAAAGTAACCCCTGTATGCAGACTTGGAGAGGTCAATAGGAAAGGAGTGCTAGCATCAGAGGGATGACACAGCTGACAGTCATCTCTCTGTTTATTTGCCATTGACAGACCTGTTCGGGAATTCTTCTCATCTATTAGCATGCAGCAACAGCCCTGAAGAAGGGGAGTCCCTGTTCCCCCGAAACGCGTTAGTTTGATGTACTTATTGCTATTCTCAATTAACATCTTCAAACATACCTTCCAGCTTGCATCTTATTGGACAATCCTTTTCTACTAACCTTTCCAAATTATTTCAATTATAATCACAACCATATCTTCCTGTTGGCCCCTATATTACGTTTGGGGACGCTGGGCAGATAGTAAAACCCTAACAATCAAGTCACATGTGATTCTTACCTCTTTGGTGAACCTGTAGGGATGAGGTCCTTGTTAGAAGTTCCTGGGACAGGCAGGATATAGGCACCACCAAGTATCTAATTTATAGCATCTCACAAAAGTGAGTGCACCCCTCATATTTTTTGTAAATATTTTATTCTATCTTTTCATGTGACAACACTGAAGAAATGACACTTTGCTACAATGTAAAGTAGTGAGTGTACAGCTTGTATAACAGTGTAAATTTGCTGTCCCCTCAAAATAACTCAACACACAGCCATTAATGTCTAAACCGCTGGCAGCAAAAGTGAGTACACCCCTAAGTGAAAATGTCCAAATAGGGCCCAAAGTGTCAATATTTTGTGTGGCCACCATTATTTTCCAGCACTGCCTTAACTCTCTTGGGCATGGAGTTCACCAGAGCTTCACAGGTTGCCACTGCAGTCCTCTTCCACTCCTCCATGATGACATCACAGAGCTGGTGGATGTTAGAGACCTTGCGCTCCTCCACCTTCTGTTTGAGGATGCCCCACAGATGCTCAATAGAGTTTAGGTCTGGAGACATGTTTGGCCAGTCCATCACCTTTACCCTCAGCTTCTTTTGCAAGGCAGTGGTCATCTTGGAGGTGTGTTATGGGTCGTTATCATGTTGGAATACTCCACTCCTGAAGACTCCTGCGATGTAGGACATCATTTTTATCTAGGCCAAAAGCCAGGAAGTAACTGAAAGAATTGAAGTGCTTTGTGCACTGGTGTGCAGTCATATTGGAACAGGAAGGGGCCGTCTCCAAACTGTTCCCACAAAGTTGGAAGCATGAAATTGTCTAAAATGTCTTGGTATGCTGACACCTTAAGAGTTCCCTTCACTTGAACTAAGGGGCCAAGCCCAACCCCTGAAAAACAACCCCACACTATAATCCCCCCTCCATCAAATGATTTGAAATTTTTTTTCGAGCAGGTCATGAGCCACTGCCCGCTGGTGTTTCCCGGGCTTACTGTTTCTGCCGGTTCACCTGAGAAATGAACCAATGCTGCAACCGGCTGCTCCCATAGCTGATCAAAGAGTTAATATTCTTAGATCGCCTTGGAGGATCTAAGAATATTACCTGTGGCCTTGGAGGACCAGAGCGAAGTCATGAGGTCACTTCTGCTCCAGGCTGGAAGTAAATTATTATTATTAATTTTTTTTTTAACCCAAAAGATCTTTTTTTTTTTTTTTTATCTTTCGGTAAAGGAGAGATTTGGGGTCTTTTTGACCCCAGATCTCTCCATAAAGAGGACCTGTCATCCTTATTTCTATTACAAAGGATGCTTACATTCCTTGTAATAGAAATAAAAGTAATAAAAAAAATGAAAAAATTAAAAGGACAGTGTAAAATAAAAATTAAAATTATTAGGGAAAAATAATGTTAAAATTTACAGCGCCCCATCCCGTGCTCGCGCAAAGGAGCGAACGCATACGTAAGTCCCGCCCGCATATGTAAACGATAATGGCACCACACATGTGAGATATCACCCCGAATGTTAGAACGAGAGCCATAATTCTAGCACTAGACCTCCTCTGTAATTCTAAACAGGTAACCTGTAAAGGTTTATAGCTTCAACTATTGAGATTTCTAAGTACCGTAGTTTGTCGCCATTATGCGAGCTTTCGCAATTTTAAAGCATGACATGTTAGGTATCTATTTACTCGATGTAACATCATCTTTCACATTATGCAAAAAAAAAAAAATATGGAGGTAATTTTTTTTTTTGAATTCACTAAAGTTTATTTTTTGCAAAGCCGCTGCACAAATACCACTTGACACAAAAAATTGCAACAATCGCCATTTTATTCCCTAGGGATAATGTATAATGGATATAATGGATAATGTTTGGAAGTTATAAGTAATTTTTTTTTTAAATCGCTAAAGTGTATTTTTCGAAAACCGCTGCACGAATACCGCTAGACACAACAAATTGCTACGATTGCCATTTTATTTCCTTGGGTCTTTATAAAAAAAATGGATAATGTTTGGGGGGGGTTATAAAAAATTGCAAATATTGCCATTTTATTCCCTAGGGCAGTGATGGCAAACCTTGGCACCGCAGATATTTTGGAACTACATTTCCCATGATGCTCGACTACACTGCAGAGTGCATGAGCATCATGGGAAATGTAGTTCCAAAACACCTGGGGTGCCAAGGTTCGCCATCACTGCCCTAGGGTCTCTGCTAAAAAAAAAATTGATAATGTTTGGGAGGGTTATAAGTAATTTTCTTTTTTAATTCGCTAAAACTGCTGCGCAAATACCGCGTGACAAACAAAATTGCAACGATTGCGATTTTATGCCTTAGGGCAGTGAAGGCAAACCTTGACACCCCAGATGTTTTGGAACTACATTTCCCATGATGCTCATGCACTCTGCATTTGCAATTTTAAAGCATGACATGTTAGGTATCTATTTACTCAACATAACATCATCTTTCACATTATGCAAAAAAAAAAATGGAGGTAATTTTTTTTTAATTTGCTAAAGTGTATTTTTGCAAAACCGCTGTGCAAATACCGTGTGACACAAAAAATTGCAACAATTGCCATTTTATTTCCTAGGGTCTCTGCAATGAAAAAAAAATAGATAATGTTTGGGGGGGGTTATAAGTAATTTTCTTTTTTGATTCGATAAAGTGTATTTTTGCAAAACTGCTGCGCAAATACCGCGTGACAAACAAAATTTCAACGATTGCCATTTTATTTCCAAGGGTCTCTGCAAAAAAAAAAAAAAAAAAAATAGATAATGTTTGGGGGGTTTTAAGTAATTTTCTTTTTTAATTCACTAACCTCAGATGTTTTGGAACTACATTTCCCATGATGCTCATGCACTCTGCAGTGTAGTGGAGCATCAAGGGAACTGTCGTTTCAAAACACCTTGGGTGTCAAGGTTCCCCATCACTGCCCTAGGGTCTCTGTAAAAAAAAAAAAAAAAAGAATAATGTTTGGGGGGGGGGGGGTTATAAGTAATTTTCTTTTTTAATTCGCTAATGTGTATTTTTGCAAAAGCGCTGTGCAAATACCGCGTGACATAGAAAATTGCAACGATTGCCATTTTATTCCCTAGGGTCTCTGCAATAATAAATAAATAAATAATGTTTTGGGGGGTTATAAGTCATTTTCATTTTTAAACCGCTAATGTGTATTTTTGCAAAAGCGCTGTGCAAATACCGCGTGACACAAAAAATTGCGACAAATACTGATTTAAACTTGGCAAAAAAAACACCCGCTGGGCAAGTGGATATTCAAGGCAGGCAACGTCCAATAAAATAGCTCCAATTTTTTATTTTTTAATATTTATTTTATACGCTGGCATATCTCTTTAACTCCTCGGATGCTCCTCGACAAACTGGCATCCTCAGCTTCTGCGTTCGCAATCGCCTTCTTTATTTTTTTTTTTTCATTTTTATTTTTTTTTTAATATTCCGTAAGCTTCCATCATTGGCTATGCACGTTTTTTTTTTTTTTTACTGCTACCTTGTCAGCAATGTGCAAAACAGCATCAGCACACAGCTAAGCACTTCAACGCCGCCAGAGCGTACAATCCATATGGCCTCTTTGAAAATGTAATTGGATAATATAGAGCGGCATGCCGTTTGCGCCGCCTCGTAGCTGTTGTTTACAGCAACCCGTACACAATGCAGATGAGAAACGATGAAACGCCAAACACGGGCAACGGCAATCTGATGTGAACTCGGCACATAATAAGACAGGGAGTCTTGTAATCTGGATATGTCTTATTGTTAAGGCAGCCCTCACAACAGTATTTTTTTTTTTTTTTTTGGCTTGCAAAATTTTTTTTTTTTTTTTTTTTGCTCTTCAAGGACTAATGGGGCTGTTCCACCTTAATAGGAGGCGTGCCCTAAAGCTCTATTACAGAAGCTGGCAGGCTGACAAGAGCTGTTGCTCCAGTGCCCTTTCCCTCCCTCCCCCCAGTGCTCACACTCCCCTCTCCAGTGCTTCCCCCTCCCAGAGTAGACTCTAGCCAGCTGCACAGTACAGGCAAGCTCTGTAACCATCAGCAGCAGCCAAGGCAAGTGTGGCTCTTCCACCGAAGAAGGTCTTCCAGAAGAAAAAACAAAAAAAAAAAACAAAAAAAAAAAAAAGGGGGTCAAGAATTGGAGCCCACTTCCTTGGCGCTTCGGGGAGGCCAGCGGATGGGAGGCCTCCAGCAGGACCATTTTTTTTTTTCCAGGATGCATCCACCCGCTCGCGCCCAGATCCTCGAACCCAAGGGGGCCAACAGCAGAGCGCCAGGAGACCACACTTGGGTTTGCTGCAAGCGGTGCCCATTGCTTTTCCATCAACGTGCGCTTGGGGGTGGTGGGGGGTTGGGGGGGGGGATGCATGAGGTTTTTTTGGCCACATAAGGAAGGAGCCCAGGGCTGCACCGAATCTGTGGGTTTCCATGGGATTTAGGGGAGGGGACACAGCAAAGACCAATTTGCAAGAACAATAAGACCTTCCTCAGCCTGGTGGAGGGGAAAGGGAGGAGGTGGGGGGATGGAATGGAGGATTATCCCCCCCCCTTCCCCCCCCTCCCCACCACCACCACCCCATCAACTTTCTGCATTATCCATTGAAAAGAGACCTCATTGAGATGGATTCCTGGGGTTGCATATTTGGGGGCTCATCAATGGATTATGAATTGCGCCGATCCACTCGCTCCACCCGTCTTTTAAAACGACCTACAACGCGCAGGTCTCCCATGCAGGTAGGTGCAGCACCCTGATATGTTGGCAGAATGGCACAGAGAGAGGGTGTTGAATTAACCCACCATGTGCTGGTTTTCAACTCCCTGTGTCAATAAATCACTTCTATTGTCTGCTATGTAAATTATTTGGCAGCTCTTCAAAGAACTCCAACCGCCCCCACCCCCCCATTTCATTTCTTGGCATTATTTTTTCTCCCTAATCTCAGTTTTATTTTTTTTTTTTCCCCCACATGACTATATAGGTCTATTTTGCAGAATTTTTTTTTGGTTTAATTTGATTTTTACAATTTTCCTTTTTTTTATTTTTTTAACAATTTACAATACCAATTTTATTTTTTATTTTTTTTTCCCCCCACATGACTATATAGGTCTATTTTGCTGTTTTTTTTTTTTTATATCTGGTGTAATTTGATTTTTACAATTTTCCTTTTTTCTTTTAACAATTTAGAATAACAATATTTTTTGTTTGCTTTTTATAGGTTTCTTTTTTTTTTTTAACTGGTCGTTCATATTTTAAAATAAGCATGTGTTAGCAAATTTTCCATGCCCTTCTGCCATAATTTATCAATTCGTCCTTAAACAATTTACAATAACATTTTTTTTTTTTTTCCAAAGCATTTCTCGCTTTCATTATTTCATTTATTTTGTTTGCTTTTTATAGGTTTGTGGATTTTTTTTAAACTGGTCATTCATATTTTTAAATAAGCATGTGTTAGCAAATTTTCCATGCCCTTCTGCCATAATTTATCAATACGTCCTTAAACAATTTACAATAACAATTTCTTTTTTTCCAAAGCATTTTAGTGTTTCTCGCTTTCATTTTTTAATTTTTTTTTGTTTTCTTTTTATAGGTTTGGCCATTTTTTTTTTAACTGGTCATTCATATTTTAGAATAAGCATGTGTTAGCAACTTTTCCATGCCCTTCTGCCATAATTTATCAATACGTCCTTAAACAATTTACAATAACAATTTTTTTTTCCAAAGCATTTTAGTTTTTCTTGCTTTCATTATTTCATTTTTTTTGTTTGCTTTTCATAGGTTTGTGCATTTAATTTTTTTTAACTAGTCCATATTTTAAAATAAATAAACATGTGTTAGCAAATTTTCCATGCCCTTCTGCCATAATTTATCAATACGTCCTTAAACAATTTACAATAACAATTTTTGTTTTTTCCAAAGCATTTTAGTGTTTCTCGCTTTCATTATTTCATTTTTTTGTTTGCTTTTAATAGGTTTGTGCATTTTTTTTAACTGGTCGTTCATATTTCTAAACAAATAAACATGTGTTAGCAAATTTTCCATGCCCTTCTGCCATAATATATCAATACGTCCTTAAACAATTTAAAATAACAATTTTTTTTCTCCAAAGCATTTTGGTTTTTCTCACTTTCATTATTTCATTTTTTTTGTTTGCTTTTTATGGGTTTTTTCCTTTTTTTTTTTTAACTGGTTGTTCATATTTTTAAATAAGCATGTGTTAGCAAATTTTCCATGCCCTTCTGCCATAATTTATCAATACGTCCTTAAACAATTTACAATAACAATTTTTGTTTTTTTTCCAAAGCATTTTAGTATTTCTCGCTTTCATTATTTCATTTTTTTGTTTGCTTTTTATGGGTTTTTTCCTTTTTTTTTTTTAACTGGTTGTTCATATTTTAAAATAAGCAAGTGTTAGCAAATTTTCCACGCCCTTCTGCCATAATTTATCAATAGGTCCTTAAACAATTTACAATAACAATTTTTTTTTTTCAAAGCATTTTAGTGTTTCTTGCTTTCATTATTTCATTTTTTTCTGTTTGCTTTTTATAGGTTTGTGCATTTTTTTTTTTAAATGGAACAATTTTTTTTTTCAAAGCATTTTAGTGTTTCTCGCTTTCATTATTTCATTTTTTTTTTGTTTGCCTTTTTATAGGTTTGTGCATTTTTTTTTTTGGTCGTTCATATTTTAAAATAAATAAGCATGTGTTAGCAAATTTTCCATGCCCTTCTGCCATAATTTATCAATACATCCTTAAAGCTTATTATTATGCCAGGATTGTTGTGTTTGATGCATTTAACAGAATAATTTTTGGGGTTCATTTAAAAGAAAAAAACCTAAATGGCTACTATTTTTTTTTATATATATAATTGCAAAAAAATTCATCAAGGTTTGGTGACTTTGCATTTGTTTTATTTGGATATGACATCCATTTATTCAGATTTTACTATTTGTATTTTTTTATAAGTGCATTGAGGCAAAACTGTGGGGACTCCAAAAAAAAAAAAAAAGACGGCCTGATTTTTAAAAAAATTAAAAATCTTTTCTGATATTGAACTATAAACAACAGCCGGTCGTCAGGGACAGCAGGCTGGTAAGCTTGCAGAATTATTAGAAGGCCTTTAGAAAAGTGCCATTCTCACTGCAATTTTTGAATTTTGGCTTTACAGCAAAACCCATGGGGCAACTGGAGTCCAAAATATTTTCCATTCGAAATTTTTTTGGCAGAATTTGATTTTGTTTAACTGGCTGTCAGAATTCTCTTACTTTCCCATACATAACCGAGCCATATAATTTATATGGAAAACTCCACTGTGATCCAAGGATTGGAAAAGTTATGTAAGGCGGGGTCAAACCCAAATCACCACTGATTGTTTAATAAAATATTCTCACAGCTGTCCCCAGTTATCCCTTTAATTGAATTGATTGAACTAGAGGGGCATTACCTTTTTAGCACTGACACGTTGCATATTTGATCACTTTTGTATTGAAGAAACAAAGACAGCACAAACCTTTAGGTGTTCTTTTTTTTTTTTTTTTTTTTTTGTGCACCAGGGCCCATAAAAAAAAAAATGCCTAAATAAATAATGGCAAAAATGTGCAAAACAAACAATAATCAAAGAGGGAGGAGATTTTTTTTTTTTTTTTCCAAAGAGCTTCTGAGGATTTAAAATTAACCTCTTGCTGCCTGGAACTAAATAGTTACTGAATAACTACACAACAGCCTCTTTTTTTTTAATTTTATTTAAATTTTATTGTATGCATGATAAACCTGTTACAGCAATATTACGATTTTCAAGATTTTTTTTTCTTGTTTGATACTAAATTAATCAAAGAAAAAAAATGCCATAAATAGGTGATTTTTAATGAGTCTGAGAAAAAGAAAGAAAATAAATTCTTAAAAAGAAAGATTAAAATAAAAATATAAAAAGTTTAAACTGTTTACTTAAATCAACATTTTACAATGAAAGAATTTCAGATCTATAAATTCCACATCTATTTATTTATTTATTTATTTTGTCCTCTTATCAAAATGCCATTGATTATCAGTTGGTAATACAAAACAAACACTATTTGGTAATTATGGGATTTGTAATTCTAAAAAGAAAATTTACATTTAAATCTGTTTTGTTGCTATGTAACCGAAAACATTTAGACTGCTTAGTATAGCCATTTGCATCTACTGGAGATATTACGTTGTATGCCATTAGTACAACTGTGGCTTCAGCTTTTGAATATTTTTTTTTTTTTTTTAAATAAGCATATTTGCATCACAGTATTATTTAGATGCTAGTAGATACATTTAAACAATTGAGTGTAACTGGACGATATTTTATTTAATTATTATTTTTTTCCAAGATGCAGACAGAAATGTTTATTTAACTGAAGGACAATTAACTTTCTGGACTCCCTTTTTTAAAGTCTTGCCCTGTTTTGCTGAAAATTCCAAGGTTTTCAATCAAATGTACATGCAATTTATTTTCATCTGAAAATTGTATACTGATGTTAAAAAATACTTATCCACAGTTTATAATTTTCCATAGCAATAATCTGCACAAGATTCCACTATGAATAAAAAATGTTAAAAAAAAAAAACATTACTCTTATTACAGATATTACTATAATTTTTAGAATAGCAATTTTTTAAAATGCATTTTTCTTGGACTCCCTTTTTTAAAGTCTTGCCCTGTTTTGCTGAAAATTCCTAGGTTTTCAATCAAATCTACATGCAATTTATTTTCATCTGAAAATTGTATACTGATGTTAAAAAATACTTATACACAGTTTATAATTTTCTATAGCAATAATCTTCACAAGATTCCACTATGAATAAAAAATGTGCGATTTTTTTACTGACATTAAAAAATACTTATCCACAGTTTATAATTTTCTATAGCAATAATCTTCACAAGATTCCACTATGAATAAAAAATGTGCAATTTTTTTACTGACATTAAAAAATACTTATCCACAGTTTATGCTTTTCTATATTAATAACCTGCACAAGATTCCACTATGAATAAAAAATGTAAAAAAAAAACTCACTCTTATTACAGATACTACTATAATTTTTAGAATATCATTTTTTAAAATGCATTATTCTTTAAATTATTTTGACAAGGTCCATTTAAAAAAAAAAATAGTATAAGGATTGTTTTTTTAAATATTTAGGATGTACTGTAAAAAACAAAAACAAATTATTTTTACAACAAATATATAAAAAATGAATACACTTTAGAGATTTGTTTAAAGATAAAGCAACGTATAAGTGTAAAAATAATATAATTTAAATATAATTAATATATTGTTTTGATTTATATTAAAGTGTTAATGTGTGTTCATTTCTTTTTCAAGTATGTTAATAGGAAATTAATGTTAGAAAATTAAAAAAAAAAAAAAGTATAAAAAATAGTGTTATTGCCAAATGACTGTACATTTCTAATGTACTGAAATATATATAGATATATATATATAAAAAAAAAAAAAAAGACATGAATAGTGCTGTATTCGACTACATGTAGTCAAACCCTTTGTTCACCAAGGACAGCTACTATGCTATTGTAAAGATTGATTACTATTATTAATAAAAATAATTGTCTGCATTGCAACCTTCATGCTGCCTGGATTGCCCAGAAATCTATGTATCCTCCTGTTGGGTATTCTGTTTCTTAAACTTCTTTATATTCTCAACAGAAGTGAATTGGCGGTGTGTCAGAAAAAATATAAAAAAAAAAAGCCTTTAGGAAAGATTACACTAGTATATAAAAATATACTTTTTTTTTTTTTCCTATCCCAGAAACTTGTGATTTGGCTGAAGTTAGATCTGCCCCAGATTTATGGATTCCCTTATTCCCAGCCCTGCACTCCTTTAGATTCTGGGCTTATTTATAGATGTCATGGATATTTAAAGTTATTTTTTTAACATATCATTCCCACCCAGTTTAATGCATAGAGCCCTTTGATGCATGCAAAAAAAAAAAAAAATGACAGGCTGTTCGCAATGGAGATAGGCTTGTGCAGTAAAGCCACACATACACCTTTTTGCAACCCCGTGGAATTTTTTTTTTTTTTTTTTAAACGTTTATTGAAAAAAATAACACACACAAAAATTTTGGAACATTTTTGAGCTAAAATAGTATATAAGGACCTGAAATAAATAAATAATAAATAAATAAACATTTTAACTCTTTCATTATTAATGCAGTCTATGTAAAAATATATACCTGTTGCTTCCTATATTTTTTTTTCTTTTTTTTTTTTTTTAGACACCTCTGCATTTATGAAAGCTGCATTCTTGTCATCTCAAATACAATAAAATTAATTTGTGAGAAAAAAAAAAAATTGGTGTGTGGTATTATTTTTAAAAAAAATGTGATCTGACATCTGTGTTTGTGTGAAAATGCCATCTGTAATAAATGTGTGTCAACGTATGAATTTTTTTTTTTTTTTTTTTTTTTTTAAAGAAGCACATTTTTTGTTGTTTTTATGTATTCGTCAGTGTCAGTAGGTAGTGCTATTTTAGGCAACGGTGGTTATTTTGCATACTGGTTTTAATGTCAGAAACAGATATAGGAAGCAATTATTTAAATTTTTAATAAAAAAAAAAAGACAGTTTAAAACAGTTCATTTAATTTTTAAATAGGTAAATACATATTCGCCAGCACACCGTGGATCTTGCAAAAAAAAAAATAACATCAGAAACTTTTCGGAGCCACGCAGGACCCCTTCATCAGGCATTCATTTTTAAATAAACTTTGCTTTTACTTTTCTCATGACACGTGAGATTATTTAGAACAACAAAGTATTATGAACTGTCTGTGCAATTGCAAACACATTTACAGAAATTCTAGCACTCTGTAGACACTCGTGTATCCGATATCACCTGTTACTGTAAAACAAGACACAAAATATATTGTTAAAAAAAAAAATTGTTAAAAAAAAAAAAAAATTGTTAAAAAAACAAAAAACAAAAAAAAAACAGATGCATACATAGGCATTATAACACATCTTATAACAGAGCTCAACAAAGCCTTGGCCGTTGGACAAAGTTGGATGTGCTTCAAAGTGGATGCAATGTGTCAGCAACGCACATTGGGCCTTCCATCTTTACAATCTCTGCATTGTCAGTTAAATTAGACACAAGTGTGGTATCTCTTTTCCAAAAGTTCCAAAGTCCAGAAGAATAAACCGAGTGAATAATTGACTGTTCTCTGTGAAAGTAATGGGTCCTACCCAGGATCACCAAACTTTTGTCCTACAGATATTCTCTGAAGAACATTTTGATGGCAACAGCAATGGCAAGCAAAAGGCAGAGGACACAAGGGTTTTAAATATAAATTCAGTTATATTTAAGGAAGATGTCAGCAATTTTAGGATCTCCTATAAAAAAAAAGTTCCCTACAGCCCAGACATACCAGACAATAAATTCCCTAAATAAACCTACATGAACTATTATAAGATGGATGACTAGATGGATTGACCGATGGACAGATGGAGGAACAGAAGATGTGATATAGATATGGTAGGCAGATGATACGAAGTCTTTTTTTTTAAATTTTTTTTTTCTTTAATTTCCTTTTACAAAAGGAAAACTCAACAGCTGTCATGTTACAACTGCCATAGAAACGGTACAAATACTATAGGAGTGGAAGCATGTTGACCTAGATCAACGTGAGGCGGTTGGATTTTTTTTTTTTTCTCATCAAATTTATTTATAATTTAATTGTAACAAATTTATTTAATAATCAATGAATACAAAAAAAATGTGTAAATCAAGGTATTCGCATATCCAGACAACTGATAATAATATAATATAATGTATAATATATAATATAATATATATGTGAGGCAGTTAGATTTTTTTTTTCTCATCAAATTTATTTATAATTTAATTGTAACAAATTTATTATATAATCAATGAATACAAAAAAATGTGTAAATTAAGGTATTCGCATATCCAGACAACTGATAATAATATAATATAATGTATAATATATAAAATATAATATATATATAATATAATGTATAATATATACATGATATAATATGATATAATATATATACAATATATATATATATATATATATAATGTATAATATATAAAATATAATGTGTATATATATATATATATATATATATTGTATAATATATACATGATATAATATGATATAATATATATACAATATATATATATATATATATATATATATATATATATATATATATATATATATATATATATAATGTATAATATATAAAATATATAAAATATATATATATATATATATATATATATATATATATATAATGTATAATATATACATGATATAATATATATACAATATATATATATATATATATATATATATATATATATATATATATATATATATATAATATAATGTATAATATATATATGATATAATATATATACAATATATATATATACAATGTATAATATATAAAATCTAATGTATATATATATATATATATAATGTATAATATATACATGATATAATATGATATAATATATATACAATATATATATATATTATATCATGTATATATTATACATTATATTATACATTATATTATATTATTATACATATATATATATACATACATATATATATATATATATATATATATATATATATATATATATGTGATATAATAATATAATATAATGTATAATATAATGTATAATATATTCATGATATAATATCATATAATATGTATACAATATATATATATATGTGATATAATTATATACATTTATATATTATTATTATTATTATATAGAATTTATATAGCGCCGACAGTTTACACAGCACTTTACAACTTGAGGGTAGACAGTACAAATACAATACACTTTAATACAGTAGGAATCAGAGGGCCCTGCTCGTTAGAGCTTACAATCTATATATATATATATATATATAAAATTGATTAGGAAGACTCATTAGAATTTTTTTTTTTTTTTACGTTAAGTCCAAAATAAAATCATTAGAAGTTCATCCCGAATTGCGAAGACACCTTTTTAATTTTTTTTTTTTTTTTTTTAAACAAACATTTTTCTTTTATGTTGAAACAAATATTTTATTTCAGCTTCAAAGTTTACATAAAAAAAAAAACAAAAAAAAAAAAACACCTGTGCAGATATTATTGTTGCAGTTAACAAGCAGAGACCCAGCCTTCTGCTTTTATTTGTCCAGAACACACTGAGAGGAGTACTCAGGAACTGCTTGCTTCCTGGAATCATTTAAATTAGACGCACAACTGTTTAAATCAGAGGTGAAGAGTGGGAGGAGCTGTTTGGCGGCTCTGCTTGCGGCACGCTGAGGCTTGCAGTTCCCTTGCTGCTGTTCTTGCACCTGGTCTACTGATTTCAGCCCATTCTGTTTTTTTTTTTTATTATTATTTATTATTTTTTTTTATAAAAAAAAACAAAAAAACAAAAAAAAAAAAACAAAGCCTTTCTTTCAGATCTTTTATTTATTTTTTTATAAAAAAAAAAACAAAAACAAAGCATTTCTTTCAGATCTCAAGTAATCATAAAGAAAAAATGTATTTATTTATTTTTTTTGTATTTATTATTTGCGGATTATGCTTGTCCTG
>NW_028119888.1:2500-5000 GCF_965119305.1 Pelophylax lessonae | reverse complement strand
GACCACATACTGCATCAATTACAACATCATGGCTGCGCAGAGGAAGGATCCGGGTACTGAAATGGCCAGCTTGCAGTCCAGATCTTTCACCCATAGAAAACATTTGGTGCATCATAAAGAGGAAGATGGGACAAAGAAGACCTAAGACAGTTGAGCAACTAGAAGCCTGTATTAGACAAGAATCGGACAACATTCCTATTCCTAAACTTGGGCAACTTGTCTCCTCAGTCCCCAGACATCTGCAGACTGTTATAAAAAGAAGAGGGGAGGCCACACAGTGGTATACATGGCCTTCTCCCAACCTTTTGGAGATGTGTTGATGCCATGAAATTTAAAATCAACTTATTTTTCCCTTAAAATGATACATTTTCTCAGTTTAAACATTTGAAATGTCATCTATGTTGTATTCTGAATACAATATATAAATTTGAAACTTCTACATCATTGCATTCTGTTTTTATTTACAATTTGTTCAGTGTCCCAACTTTTTTGGAATCCGGTTTGTATATATATATATATATATATATATATACAGTATAAATATTATTTATTTATTATTCTTTTTTTTGCTATGGTTGGACATACAATCAGTGCTCATGGTCAGTGCTTAGGCTGGGTTCACATATATGCCCGTTTTTAACCGCATCCAATTCGCATAACATGTGAGTGTGACCGGCTTTCAATGGCCGGCTCACACATGTCTGGGGCAGCTGCGGTTTTAAAAAGCGTCCCGTGCTTTTGAGGCTGGTTCAGATGCGAATTCAGGGAAAAATTTGCACCTGAACCGGTGAACAGAAGCGCACAGCACACCGGATTGCAAACTGCAGCTGCAAATATATAAACATGTATATATATGAACCCAGCCTAATGCCTCGTTTCCACTAAGCGGTACGGTTCGGTTCGGTACAGTTCAGTACAGTTCGGAACGGTACATCTTGATCAGGCTTGCGTTTCCACTGCCAACAGTACCTCAGCTCAACAGTACCTCAACAGTGTAGCTCCACACTGTTGGTACAGTCCTAATGTGCTTGGTACCCCAACAAAAGGGTCCCAAAAAAGTGGTACGGTATGGTTCGGAATTAGGGTACCATTCACAACTTTTGACAATGGAAATGGCAAAAATTGCGTACCGTACCGAACCGTACTGCTCAGAGGAAACGAGGCATTAATGTGCCTAATCATAGGGTAATAGTTGTCTCCACTTTGCCTGAAAAATATTAAACATGGGAATTTAATAGCAGGAAATACTAACCTTTGTAGTCCTCTTTTGGGGGGGGGGGGGGTTTGAGAAATGACCCTCCCTAAACAAGATATTGCACTAAACCTGCAGTTAAATAAGAGATCCATAACCTTCGCTAAGTGGTAGAGTGGGATTGATAATAAAGTTGGCAGTGCCTCCACCCAGGACAGAGCCTCAGGGAGTAGAGGGGATTCCCTTTCTGGGAAATGAATCCGTAATCTAATCAACGTCATTGGGAGCAGAGGAACTACTGCACCGAGCATGTAAGATTAACCACAAAAATACATATGTACGTATGTAACAGTATATGTACGTATGTAACAGTATAGAAATCATACAAGCTTTATATAGGAAGAGATTAAAAACAACACATACATCCAAAGTACAAACAGGTATTATCAGCAAAGAGCCCTATAGGAGTCCTTGTGGGATTGCACACACATACCTGGGTATATAAAGTTATTAATAGAGATACCTCCAGATGGATGTTGCAGCAAAGCCCAGTTTCAAGGGCACCTGAGGATGATGCGGCATCTGTTTTTGTGTCTGAAAGCAAGCTCTGCGGTCACTTGGGGATCCTCCAACTGTTGTCCAACCAGCCTGGAATGCAGCTTCTCACACGCAGAAACTGTGGGATAGCACTGCAACACAAAGTCAGCCTATCTACTCAGTAATATAGTCCCTACCTAGGAGCTTCTAATTTGTCATGAAACCGGAATGCTAACTACCAGAAGTGGCTTTCGGATGCCTAACCTAGCTCTAGCCTATGCTGGTTATCAAGCCCTGAGCTAAAACTACCTATAGAACCCCAGACCAGAAGGGACAGGGTTGACTAACAGGAGCTGCATATAAACATGTTCACTTACCAATATACAGCTAGGCATAGACCTCTAGACACACATACGCAGTATCATATTTATCATAGTTATCTGGTAGAGTACATGTGAGATAACAACAAGGGGACAGATATACAGTATTTCTATCACCAGTCGATATATATATATTGTACTGTATATATATATATATATATATATATATATATATATGTCCAGAAGCTATGGGAACAGTAAACTATTGACATAGGAACACTTGCCTAATAATCCCTGCTTTTGGTCTGGATTAGCAACAATTCTTCCATGGTGACATGTGGTCTCAGCTCCTCTCTTTTTCTCACTACTTCCTTCCTCTGGGGTTTTCAACCCAGTCCTACAGAGACAGGAAGTGATGCACATAAATAACTCTGTAACATTGGCAGCACAG